>NC_085040.1:7831034-8047248 GCF_963692335.1 Osmerus eperlanus
GGCTTGGAGGTTTGCGTCCAGGCTCTCCTCTCTTTATTCCTCTCTGAACGGAGAAGTGGGGAACGGTGTCTCTCCCTCTCAGCTGGGGTAAGACAGGTCGTAGCAGCCAGTCATGGTGGTGTCTGAGATCCCCAAAATGTCCAGGACTTTTGTTTTGTGTCTCTCTGTACATTTGTTTCTTTACTTTTTTTTGTTACACTGTTGTTTGTTTTGTTTATATTACACCTCCCCCCCTTTTTGCAAGATGGACGTGGCCTCAGCAAAAGGGAGGGTGTTGAGTACTCTTAAATATGAATGTAATTGTAGTCATGAGGTTAATGAAGTACAAACTGCATTAAAGGTAGACGGATTTCTGTTTTTTCCGACTTGAAAATAACCAGTTAAGTAACCGTTATGAAGTCTGATATGCATATATACAGTAGTCCTAGGAACATGTCAATAAACTTGGGTTCTGTATCCACAAAGCATGAGCAAAACACGCTTCCTAACAGTCTATATCCTCTGGTGTCAACAAACTCTCACTTTGTCTGCACAATGTCGGTTTCTCTTTTCTTTCTGCTTTTTTTCTCAATTTTCTTCTACTCTATCTCGATCCTCCACGTCTCTTTTGCTTCATTTGTTCTGGGGTCTGGCATAGAACCCCCCCCTCAAAAGGAGCAGCTGTCACCTTTATTTCTCACAGTCACTATGGGAGCTGTCCAGTTACTCCCCCCTCCAAACTCTCAAACTCACACACACACTTTACACTGCCTCTTTGAAGTGTGAATGTGTGTGTGAACCCCAACACTGTTCGTTTCAGGCAAGAGAGCAAGAAATACCACAGCGTGACCAACCACAGGGGCTCATAGGCCTCTCCTTCGATGTAGTTGCGAGCCGTGTGTGTGTGTATGTGTGCATGCGTGCAGGTGTATGTATGTGTGGGTTTGTGTGTGTGGGAGTGAAGGAGTGTTGGAAAAAAAATCTGTTTGAAAAAGAAAACCAAAACAAATCTGCCTAAGCAGAATATCCCTTGGGGGCATCTGTTTTCAACTGACTTTTTCAAGGGTTGAGTTTCAATGTAGCCCTCTTTGGCCCAGCCTTGCTGTAAAGACTCCACATATAACCTACCTTAAGCCATTTATAGATGGATACATAGGTGTTTTTGGACCATTTCTTATGCCATAGTTTGCCGTCACAGACCAAAAGCAAGTAACTTGTTGAAATAAAGAGAATGACCTGGTATCTGGTGGTGATACACATATATTCATAGTGTTTAATTCATATGAATGTGCCTCTGCTTTGATATTTACAATATTAGCAACTATAGATTTGGCAGATTTCAACTGACAAGGTGCCTTTTAATGGCATAAGAAATTGAAATAGTTTGTAGGTGAATGAACTAAATGGCAAACGATTCGGAGAAAGATCTTGTGGCTTAGTTTACTACAGTATGAAGCTGGTCATAGTTTTAGGGGTGTGGCTAAACTGTTTGGTATTGTGTACATGTTTAGGTAATACTGTGCCATAGAGTCCACAAATATTTTAACTGTTATTTTTAAAAGATGTTATAATGTTGCTTGATGACTTTGTCTTTAGATTTGATACAACGGCTTGTAGCCACATCTACCCTTAGTCTGTTGTCTATTTTCTTCCATTTTTATTTCACTCTTTCCTCTTGTTCCCTTGTCTCCTCCTCTTTCTCCCTGCTGCAATCAAACAAATAAAGTATTAACCTGATGACCCAACAAATCATGGTTGAGAGTTGTGACATGTTTAAAAAGAACATCAAGATACATTGGCTGTACTATCCACTCAGTATAAAGGAATCCTGTGTAACTATAACTGTTAAAAGTATAGTGATGTTCATCAATAAAGCTTGGTCTTCTATCTTTATGTAAATTTTATGAGCCATAAAGAGAAGTTGGAATAATACATGTCTGGTATACAAATTAATGCCTGTATAGTTTGTGTATATGAATACATGTATTCTACAATGTATCAATAGTTGCTAATATTGGGTTAAATCCTTGAGTGGGCTGGGTTAGGAAAAGGTAAATTAAAGGTTAGTGAGTAGACTAGTTGTGGTTGAATTAACAATTGACCTTTCGCCAAAGTGGAAACATTACTGAATCTTAACTCAACACGTGTCGCATGCAGACTCAAATATTGTTTTGGCTGTAACAGTATGTGTGCAACCTTTTCTCCCAAAAACCCTTCTTGTAATAATGGGAGTTAAACATGACTTCCAGTGATCAAAGCAAAGAGAGTCACGCCTAATGCTGACAAGCATTAGAGAACATGTTTTGACAGAGTTATTTGTAACTAATGCGATTGATTCATATAAGGTAACTTCTTTATGTAGGTCAAAAACATGTAGGGGCTTATTGGGGTTTATTACATTTTGCATACCGACTCTTTAGAAATGCATCCGCCGCTGTTCCTATGATCAATGGCTGCCACTGATTTAGGTGCGGACTGCGTTGGAGCTGTGCCTGCATCACCATTCCTTTCCTGGAAGCAGCAGAGTGTGTCATCAGTTCATCGCAATGGAATGTTGTCAGCACGGGAACGTAAAGTGCACACGCACATTTTCGACTTACACGCACACTCATTTACTTGTTCACGCGCATCCAGTAGCCAACCCACCGCAGTCAAGGTCCCGTTCAAAAGAGTCAACACACAGTGTTTAGCTGTTCTCCGAAGGTCACTCACCCAGCGAACACAGATGCATGTTTGTCCAATTGTGTAGTCCATGGCAAGGCAGTGGGAACAGATATTTGAAGTTTCTGTCAGTACAGCTTTTCATAAAATGATGCCATTAAAAGAATGCTGAATTTATTTTCTTGATCCTTGGTTGCACTGCTCCAAGTTCAGTCAGACTTTGGCTGAAACTATAAATGGCTTTTTCGCAGTCACCAATAACTATTATCCACTGCTTTGTTAACAATCTCCAACTGTCTTTTTCTTCATGTTTTCTTTTCTTCATGTTTTTTTCATTGTCTTCTCACCTGCTCTTCTTTTACTGTATCTGACCCACACACTCGAAAAACATCTTTAGACAATCACACAGGCACAACATTTTGCAGATCAATGGCTTCTGGCACCAGGTGATGTTGACACTGTTGCCCTCTGGTCTCTGGAGGTGTGGGCTTTTTCAAAGGCACAGAGTCCACTGAAACTTCTCTCCTCATCACAGCAAGCTAGTTACGGCCGTGGTTGTCGGACACAGGTGGTATAGTTTTAGATCAAGCCTAACTGAAGGATGGGCTCATTGAGGATGCTAGCTTGTGGTCTGCTACTGGGGTTGAACTTGGCGCTGCTGGTCTTGGAGACTGATGGACAAGAAAGCGGAATGAAAAAGGTATGACTGCCTGTGAGGAATGGATGTTTGACTGTTTCACTGGTTCGCACAGAGCGTGAAAGGATGCAATCAATGAAATTAACTTACTTGACCTTAAAGAGGGTTAGGGGTGCATCTCAATAGTACCTAATTGTTTATTTGATGAAAGAAAAGCGTGAATAGATCCAGGACTTTGTTCAGTCTGCGTGAGAGGTATGGCAGGTTAGGACTTCTGCTCCACAGTGTTACAAGCTCACCCACGTTGTGCTGAATCACGCCATTAACTTTAGTCTGTAGGATTCTGAGGGAAATGACGCACTTGCCGCATGTCTATAGAGATGGATGTATTGCTATTTCAAGTCTCGGATCAACATTGATGTGTGGGGTGCGTTACAAAAAGCATAGCACCCCTAATGAATAAAGAAATGAAGAACAGTATAAGCAATGTGAACCTTGTGACGTTTTTTGAGGTGAAAAAGCAGGTGTCGGGCCGGGGCCCTGTCAACCTTGCCCACCAACAGAGAGGAACCTGGAGGCCTCTGATGCAGACCAGAGCCAACCTCTCAGAGGTCAAAAGGTCAGAGTCATTATGTTGTCTAAGAATAAGGCAAACAGGCTTGACCATGTTCCGAATGTTCCTCACTATACATTTAAACAGCTCACAAGCTTCAGACCCAGCTTGTTTGGCATGTTCCTGTTGATTTTTTTTTTATTGGAAACGAAATTCTGTTGTATCCTGGTTTATATTCCATCATGCCATGTCAATGTTTCAGTTGAACCATTTTCCGTCCCTCTTCCTCAGTATCAAGTCTATGTTTGAGTTACGGACTTTGGATCCGGAGGGGGCAGTTTTTTATGGGGACACCAACGCAGGAGAGGACTGGTTTGTCTTCTCTCTGAGGAACGGCATCCCTGAGATGCAGATTGCCAAAGCAGACATCCTTGTTAGTGCGATAGGCGGGCCCAAACTGAACGACGGCCAATGGCATCAGGTACACTAAGGTGGTGTGTAGACCAATAATTGGACATACTTATATAGTGTTAAAAACAGTTTTTAGGGGCACAGAAACGGTTTCAAGCTGACACAAAGTATGTGTCACAATGTACACCATGTGACCATTATCGCTTCGCCCCCTTCCTCCCAACCTGTCCAGCTGGGCCTGAGCAATGAGGGGAAGTTTGTGATCCTGGAGGTGGATGGGAAGCAGGCTCTGGTGGTGGGCCTGGAGTCCAACAAGACGGAGGAGGTTATGACGGGACAGATACGCCTGGCCCTCGGAGGGATCCTGGTCGATGAGAAGAAGCTGGTCAATCCGGTACAGTGAAGTGTCTGTCTCTGTGTGGGATGTGACAATCTGTTTTCTTGTGTGATGAAGGTGTTTGCATTGATTTTCCCTTCTGTGTTCGGGGCTCAAGTTTGTGGCAGAGATGGACGGCTGTGTGCGGGAGGGCAACTGGCTGAACCTTACCTCACCATGGGAGACCGAGGAGGTTGGAGACCTCATGCCTTGCTTTGATGCCATCAAACCAGGGACTTTCTTCTCTGGGGCTGGTCTCTCTGTCTTCAGAACCTCCGGTACTGTTTTTTTTATTTAACCCTTGTGCTGCCTTCGGGTCACATGACCCAAAGGTTCATAACGAACCATCGTTGTGTTTACCCAATTTTACCCAATACAAAAACAAATCAAAATAATTTTCTTTTAACCTTCGCAATGTGGGGGGCGTCTGAGACAGCCCACCGGTTAAAAGAAAATGCTTCACTTTGTTTTTGTATGCGGTAAAGTTGTCGCAATACAACGGTGGGTCACAATGACTGATGGGTCGGAAAGACCCGAACATAAAACAAGGGTTAAGAAGGATTTAACATTGTTTGAAAAGACTAAAAGGGGGAATGGAGATGGTTTCTTGAGAGATTCATAAATGTTTCTTTATAGAAATCCCCATTGGGTCAGAGGAAAAAGGGATCAATATTGACATCTGGGCAGAGTCATCAAATGAAATGCAGGGAGCCATTCTTAACCTCCGTAATGATGAGCAAGGGTCCATTTTTTCAGTGAGAGCCAACAACATAACCAAGGTACCTAACTTGTGACACACTCTCAGTACTTTACATAGTTCAGCAGGAAGCACATTCAAGATGATAGACACAAATAGACTGTGGCCATTCATGCTATGTATTAAGGTATTTGTGTATTTCATTTAATAGAAAAGGGCAGAATTTCAGGATTAAAAAAAAAAGTATTTTGTACCTTTTTCCTGCAGGAACTCACACTAACACTGGGCAAATCTTCAACCGTTTTGAAATTGGGCTTCAACAAACTATCCATTAACATGCTGAAGGACAGAGTAAGAGTGTCTCTTGATGACATTTTATCAAGGGCCATTGAAACACCAGACTATTTGGCCAGCTGGAAAGCGGGTATATTCCTTAGTTTTGGGGGAATTCCAGGTGAGTTTGAGCACAAGGAAGCACTATCACTATCAAGATTTATGCACCTTATCCATGTTTTCCTCTCACTACCTTCCTGCTCTGTGGTTCATCAACCTCCTTTTCTCTCACTGTGTCGTCCTCAGATGAAGGGGATGATTTTCATGGCTCCCAGTACCTCCATGGCTGTATAGAAAAGATCCAAATTCAGGGGAAGGATGTTGATTTGGACACAGCCATGTACAAGCACATCTCTATCTCCTCCCATAGCTGTCCTGCATAAAACCAGTGCAAATGTGGATATCTGATAGCTTTGGTGCATCTCTGCTCCTGCTTTCCCACTACTTGGTGATATAGGCCAGGGATGGATACAGATACAACCAGGTACACTTGTCTTTGTTGAGTCAAGATGTCTAAGCTTCGTAAACGTTTAATTTCCCTTGTCAATAAAGGTTTGATATGCATGTTGAATAAAGTCTGGTTTGCATGTACAACTAATTTTAGCTTGTTGCCTTTATTGGAATTGACTATCCACCTATGATTATGAAATTGATATTTTGAGGTTATAATCCCATCGGAGTCTATAAAGTCAGGTGGCCGAGCGGTGAGGGAAGCGGGCTAGTAATCCGAAAGTTGCCAATTCGATTCCCGGCCGTGCCAACTGACGTTGTGTCCTTGGGCAAGGCACTTCACCCTACTTGCCTCGGGGAGAATGTTCCTGTACTTACTGTAAGTCGCTTTGGATAAGAGCGTCTGCTAAATGACTAAATGTAAATGTATGTAATGTAAATCTTGTTGATAGTCAAAACTGCACATGGATGTTAATAAGAAGTTACGCGTCATTGCTCTGTTCCAGGTTAATGCATTGCAAATATAACGTGTTGGTTGCACCAATTGAAATAAATAAATACAATTGAAAATGTGCTTTTGGATCTGGAGTGGCAGGGATTCACAGAGCCACCCGTGCATCGCATTCTATAAAACTTTGATTTAGCGCCCTCTAGTGGATTAAATCAGATGTTTTTCACATGTAACATGACGTCATCCTAATTTAACGCTTTAATTTCGCTGAATCATCCTGTGCAATCGAGACTATATAAATGTTAGATAGTTGTAAATGTAAGGTAATGCTGCGAGTGTTTACACATTTAAACACTGCATTTGTAATAAACACTAGATTAAGATACATGCACCAAAAAACGCACCAAAATCCCACACTGCCATAAAATATATTGGGGTGTGAGGACAGGCCAGACCTGCTGCCGTCCACTGTCTCGGAGTGGGCGTGTTCTTTCCTCTTCCCAAAAGCAGCATTGGGTTTTCATATTGTCGCAAATCGGCCTGTCGTGAAGCGACAACGCAGTCTGACTGCGGCAAGTGTCCAGGGGGCGGTCTTAAATATGATTTAAAGCTGACTAAATGGCATTTCTTTAATATATCGTCCTGGATTAAAAATTATTGTAGAAACATACGTTTACCCCATAATTTACATAAAAACTCATGTTCAAGGAATTGTTCAGAAGTTATGCATGTCGTTTGTGATAAAAGTCAAGCAATATTGTTGTGTTTACACTTCAGGAGGAATTTAACTATATTGTGAGAATGCCGATATTCAACTTCATTGTATAATTTGAGGAGTAAATATATAATTAAAACTAAAGTGTTGCATGTAGGTAACCTACAGTATTTTGAGTCTTTTCTGCTCAGATGTCATTTCTAAACCATGGACGTCCAGGGGGGCTTACCTTCACATAGGGCGTTCCTAAAGTCATGCCCCTCGGGTAATGCCCCGGCTTGTCAGGGAACACCCCTTAGCTTGGACACTTGCAGTGAAGATGGCGGCTGAGCTGCACCCGCGCAGCGGAAAGCTGATCGGCCTGTCGAATTCGAACCGAACCGCTCAGCGAAACCAACCCGTTCAAGAATTTAATCACGGTTTGGTGCTGAGTAGGGAACCGCTAAGGGACAGGGATGTCTTCACCGTTCGTATCGACAAGAAGGTAAACAGACCCTCCGTTACCGTGCAGTGGAAGACTGACAGGAATGCGAGGAAAGAGTGCAGTGGGACTGGGTCTGTTGTCCGCAGTGCCTGCATGTGTGTGTTGCTGCTGCTTGGGCGTGCTCGGCTTGTTAAAAGGGAAAAGGATGAAAATGAATAACGCGTAGCGCCAAGTTCTTGTTTGACAGTCGGCACCAGCTACAGTATCGATAGCAGCAAGATAACTATCTAGCTGTGGTCTGTTACAAGGCTGACTAGCTTGCAAGCTAGCCAGCTAACTTTGGCTTCCTCCAGTACTGCTACATCTATTATGTTAACTAGTCTAGGTATGATAGACAACGGTTGGTAATTGAACAAGAAATGTGGCACTTGCATATAATATAGCTAGTCTGACTCTCTCAGACAATATGTGTTGACTACACAAGCAACGAATCTGTTAGCTATCGAGCTACCTACTCAATGACGCGTAAACTTTATTGGACAAGATAGCCTAAGCCAGCAATCGAGAACGTTAGTCCACAAATGTCTCATCAGACAGTCTACTTTTATACATGCAAGGACAACTAACTAGTAGGAACACAATACTGCAGGTCAGTGGTTTAGCTTCTACTGTAGCTAGCAAGCCAGTGTATTATAGCTACAGGCTACCTCTAGGCTAGAGCTAGCTTGCAAACGGTAGAGCTACTGTAGCCAGCCATTCGCTTTTGATCAAAGCCCGGGCTAAATGACATCCTGCAAAGGATAGCTTGCTGTTTTGGTAGCTATCTGTTAGCTAGCTGTGTTGCATCGGGTAGCAAGCCACGAGCCTGTAGGACCAAAACCAGTTGAATATCAGTGACAATAACACCGCCTTGGGGTGTTCTCCTTGTGACATTGACGATTTGATGAAGGTGTTCATTGTTTAGGTAAAGCAGTCCAAAGTTCTTTTGATTGTATAAATTCAGCCATGGCAAATCGTGCTGGACAAGGAAACCTTTCCCGTAATAATTTGTTAACCAAGGGATTTGGAGTCCTCTCTGAATTAGAAGGTAAGGGTGGAACTCAACCAAGCTGCATGTTAGAAAAAGCAAGGTAGTCTGGCAAGTAGCTTATTGTCTAGTCTCTCAACAGTTGCAAGTTCTACGTACATCTTACAGACCCCCCATCTGTCTTCCAAGGCAACACATAGTTGTCTTATCCAGTTATAACAATACAATCGCTAGCTTGTCAGTTACTGTGGTTAGTCTACTGCTTCTAGTAACGCCAGCTTGCCTGCTTTGTAAACAATTTTCCGACCCCCATACCTGTGGGTCGCTGACAGAGGGCATGCTATTTTCTCCAAATGTCCCATGCATGTTCCAACAAGATTTCTGTTAATAACTGCACAATGTCAACGATCTTCCCATACCCACGTCCACACCACCTTTGAAATCATAAATGTATGACAAATCCAATGCATTTGACATCCCTCACTCATGCCACTCAATGACCTGATACAACATCTCAAAAATAGACAACAGCAGTTTCAAGCTTGGTATTATCCCTGGCATTAAAGCTATAATCTGCTTCCATCCATAATTGCATGACGTGGATCAATACTGCAGAGAGGAAACTTGACATGGCTGGCGATGTTGGGTGTTGGCATTTAGTGCGCTAAGTGTAGGGCTAGTCCTGTTAATGGCAAAGAGCGACTAAACCCAAACATTAGGTTGTTTTTGACTGATTGACTGTGCTCTGCTGGTGGTAGTAAATCGTGTCAACCTTCACCAGAGTAGCCAATATGGTACAGCAGCCTAGTTGGTTAGACAGGTGTGTAAAACCACCGTCCTCTCAGCTGCTACCTCTGTCCTGTCAGGGTTATAGAGAGAAGCAGGTTCAGCACTTGGTCTGTGCACAGGTCTGTGGACAGATTTGAGAGAGCGGGTTCCAAGTTTTGAGTGTTACGAAGTAGGCAGAGCGGATAGAAACACAGATTCAGATTGAGTCCCGACACCCTTCGGCTGTTTGTTTACGAAGAGCGAGCTGTTCTAGAGCCACACTCAGATCTGTGTGGTTATGTAAAGAGATGACAGCGTCAGTGAGTGAGTGCTTGAGTGAGTGTTAGGGGGAGAGGGAGAGAGACACAGACAGAGGGAGAGGGAGAGACAAGGAAAGGGAGAGACAGAGAGTGTGTTGGGGGGGGGGGGGCAGAGGGAGATCAAGATCTCTCGTCTGGCCCATGGCCTGACCGTGTCACTCCGATCAGTAGCCTATATCCCCAGGCTGCTGGGACACTGACTTGCATAGCAGCGCCGACGGCAGCCAGCCGAACTGGGCTACACGACCGCACACGGGCGGAAGGAGACGACGGAGGAGAGAGTGGAAGGCATGGCAGATGTAGGTTAGTTACAGCATGTAGAGCAAGAGGCTTTAGATAGTGGCAGATCGACGCAACAACATGACCGGGGGGACGAGTGGAGAGAAGAAGAAGAACGAGAAGGCTGTTTCGTTTGGACCAAGGAGGCCAATGCTGGTTTTCCGTCTGGCTTTCCTTGGGCAAGTCCAGTGTATTTCTGTGCTCGGTGAGGAAAAGGGATACGTGCCACATAGTCAGTGAGCAAGGAGATGGAAAGACGGCATCAAAGAAGAAGCAATGTTGACATGTGACGCCTAAGGATCACATGGTTTAGTGGCATTCTTTCAATTTGCTCATTCCTAATTTTGACGACTTGCTGTTGACAGAAACAGACATGGTTTATGAAGAAGACTAGCTTAAGGCTAGTTTCACTAGACCAGAGTAGCTTTATTCTATAAGACTTAATAACTCTTCAGGTTGCTCGTTGGATAACCGTATGAGACTCTTGAGGGTTAGTTTATAGACTTCTGGTTCAGCTTTAACTCAGCGCTTCCTCTGAACCATCCAGCTCGAGTGTGTCTTTTATTGTGTCATAAAAGAAAACTGGGAAAATACTTTTTGTTTGTTTGAGTTGACAGGCTTTGTCAGTGTTTAACCCCTACCCCTCCTGGAAAGCAAAACGAGAATCCTTGAACCTTGAATTTCTAGTCAAATTCACCCTTCGGATGACCTCGAAATCAATCTGTGTGCTTCGATATGGTCAATGTCCTGGAGTGAACCAGGCTACAGTTCCTCCTGTCTCCAGATAACCTCTCCTCTCCGAGAATCCAAGATCCTCCGAGAATCCCATCCTCACTGTGCACCGAATCCATGCGGAATATGCGGCGATTTAAGAGTCAACCAACCTGGAATAGGAATACAGATAACAGGGCTAACCTGCATCGTATCCCCCCCCCTCCCCAGGTGAACTCCTGGAGCGGCTCCATCGAGATCGGCGTGACGGCGCTGGACCCGGCCGGCCTGGACTTCCCCAGCAGCGCCACGGGCCTCAAGGGCGGCTCCTGGATCGTGTCGGGCTGCTCGGTGCTCCGCGACGGGCGCTCCGTCCTGGAGGAGTACGGCCGCGACCTGGACCAGCTGTCCGAGGGCGACCGCGTGGGCATCCAGCGTAGCGCCCGCGGCGACCTGCACCTGTGGGTCAACGGGCAGGACTGCGGCGCGGCGGCCAGCGGCCTGCCCCCGCGCCTCTGGGCCGTGGTGGACCTGTACGGGAAGTGCACCCAGGTGACGGTGGTGAGCTGCGAGCCGCCCTCGACGGAGCGGGCGATGGAGAGGGTCGAGGGCCTCGTGGAGGAGGAAGAGGAGGAAGAGGAGGAGGAGGTGGTGGTGTGCGGCGTCCGGGAGGATTCGGCGGGGGTCGGCGTGGCGACGATGAGTATGATGACGGAGGAAGGTAGGGGCCGTGTTGTCGCAGTCTCGGGTGAATGCCTCGCCTGGTTTCCTCTCTCACCGCTGAACAAAACCGAAAGCACAGTTGTGTGGTGAAGGTCTGTCTGTCCAGACATGGCCTTCGACGTTTTGTATGCATATAAATGCCGATGGGGGAGAGGAGAGAAGGGGCATGAATCTCTCAGGCTGTTATTTCATCTCTCTTCTCCTCTGTTCTTCCCTCCCTCCCCTCGCCATCAGGACATGAGCTCCCTCACAGTCACAGTCGACCAGACAAGTTCCCCAACAACCTAGAACCAGACACAGGTGAGGGAGTGCTTCGCATCCCGACTGCGGTGTTGGTGAACCACTCTCGGACCATTTCTCATATTCCCTTCCGTGTTTTTAGTTTTTTTTGTCTCTCATGCTCTCTTTTCGTATCTTTCTTTTCTCTCTCCGTTTCTCTCTCCTCTCTGTGCCCCTCTCTCTCTCTCTCTCTCTCTCTCTCTCTCTCTCTCTCTCTCTCTCTCTCTCTCTCTCTCTCTCTCTCTCTCTCTCTCTCTCTCTCTCAATCCCTCCCTCCCCATCTCTGCCTCAGTCCTGACAGAGCACCAGCTCTTCGACGTCTTCAACAACGCCATCGTGTCCCTCTATCGCTCGGAAGACGAGGGCGGGGGGGGCGAGGAGCTGGGCGGGGGCGGGGTCTCCACAGACTCCTCGAGGGGGGAGAGGGGAAGTGGCGGCGGCGGCAGCAGCGGAGGGGGCGCGGCCCACAGCGACAGCACAGGGGGAGGGCCCGGGGGAGGGGGAGGAGGAGGAGGAGGAGGAGGAGGAGGAGGGAGCAGCAATAGCAGCCCGGCAGGGAGCGGAGGGGCGGGACTGGGGCTCGCGATGGGCGCCACGACCACCAACGACGCGCTGCTCTTCCACGAGAAGTGCGGCACGCTGATCAAGCTGAGCAACAACAACAAGACGGCCGAGAGGCGCCGGCCGCTGGACGAGTTCAACAACGGCGTGGTCATGACCAACCGGCCGCTCCGGCACAACGAGATGTTCGAGGTGCGGCCAATCAGGCGTGACGATACTGAGACGTTCACACACACACACATACATGGAGCTGTTGCACAAAAGGGTTGTGCCAAGCTAATTCCTAATCACATGGGTTTACTTTGGCTGGATAACCTGTCTGTTGTCAATCTGTGTGATGTGTCGTGATAACAGAGAACTGCTATCAGGGATTGTGTGCAGACATGAAAGCTGTCCAAAAAATGACGAAATAATAAGGCAACTTTTTTTCCTGTCGTATCTTCGAGAGCTTAGTATAAATGAATCACGGTTCGCATGCAGTACCAGTTATTATCATCCATCAAGGTTTTGAAGTGAACTCTCTTATCTCCATATGGGAGAGCTTGAGGCAATAAATAATCAGCTCAGTGCTAGAGGATGTGAATGGTTAGGCCATTTCCATATGGTATCACTGCAGCCGAATCTAAATAATAAATAGCAGAAACGTTTGAGTCTGTGGAACGATTATGGGCTGGAGAGATGAGCATATTTGTGCTTGGTTTCAGATTCGCATAGATAAACTGGTGGATAAGTGGTCTGGCTCCATCGAGATCGGCGTGACGACGCACAACCCCAACAACCTAGATTATCCTGCTACCATGACCAATCTGCGCTCAGGTAACGCACACACACACACTCTCTTTCACGCACACCCCCACCCCACACACACTCTTAAACAAAACAAGACTGTGCACACAACAGAGCCCAAGATTAAATCGGTATGTAGTTTGATATAGAGTGTGTCCGGTTACACAAGTTTAAATGGATGCTTGCTTGTGTTCACTGGTGTGTGTGTGCCCAGCAAAGGAGCGAGCTTATTGGCCTCGTGTGTGAATATGTTGTCTTATCAGGTACAATCATGATGAGTGGCTGTGGGATCCTGACCAATGGGAAGGGGACCCGGAGGGAATACTGTGAATTCAGCCTTGACGAGCTGCAGGTCAGTGCTAGTCACACACACACTGTCACTCACTCACACACTCAGTCACTGGCTCACACACACAGTTCCATACATACGCACACACAGTCACGTGCACACACCGATGAGCACCCTCTTCCCTAGTCACACCTGCTGTCTCTCTCTCTGTTTTTCACTCACGCTCTCTTTTCTGATGGCCCAGCTCTCTGTCCCTCTATGTTGCAATACCTCTCTTGTTCGCCCTCTCCCTTTCTCACCCCCCCCTCCCCCCTCTCCCTCTCCTTCTCTCCCCCAGGAGGGAGATCACATAGGACTGATGCGCAAGGCCAGCGGAGCGCTGCACTTCTACATCAATGGCATAGACCAAGGTGAGAGAGACACGCCGCAGAACGTTCATCAGGGGAATGGGTCTCTGGAGGGAGAGGGAGAGAGGGAGAGAGGGAGAAAGGGAGAAAGGGAGAAAGAGAGAGAGAGAGGGAGAGAGAGAGAGAGAGAGAGGGCGGGAGAGAGGGAGGGAGAGAGAGATTGATGAGGGTGTCAGAGCGCTAGGTGCTGTGGTGGCAGCAGTTCGTCTCATGGCTGTGGTCACCTCATCACAACCTCTTAAGAAGGACAAACAGGCAGCATAATGACATCATCACCATCAACACAGTCGTGTTTGGCACCCCTGGTCAAATGCAGCAGTGGAACACGAGTGTGTGTCGGGCTGGTTGTCCCCCTGTACGACCCATGCATTGAGCACAGAGAGGTCTCGGTTTGACCTCTCTCTGACCTCTCGCCCCCCCCCCCCCCTCAGGTGTCGCTGCCGCCCAGACGCCCGGCGTGGTCTACGGCGTGGTCGACCTCTACGGCATGGCGGTGAAGGTCACCATCGTGCACAACCACAACCACAGCGACCGCCTGCGCCGCAACAACGCCATCATGCGGGCGCTGTCGCCCGACGTGGGCCGGCCCCGGCCCGCCCTCCTGCTCACCCCCGACCCCGACGCCCCCGACCGCCTCCTCTTCCACCCCAACTGTGGCCAGAAGGCGGCCATCATCAGTGAGGGCAGGACCGCGCTTCGCCCACAGTGAGTCTCCTTCCCCACCACCCTCATTTTAGGACCTCGGACTCCTAGGTCCGGAACGAGCTACTGAGTCACCTGTTCTGTTTTCCATCTCCACAAACATGAGAAACTGGCTACGGTTAAATCATTGCTATTCCTGGTTCCTCCATGAGTAATCAATAACGACAAGCCTTCATTTTTTTTTTTTATATTCTTTACATTTTCAAATAGTGTTGTCCTCAAGGTCAAATCAAGGATTTTTTGGGGGTTGTTTGAGAAACACTAGACTGAATCCCTCCCCCTCCCCTCCGGCAGCGCGACGGACGACTTCAACCACGGCGTGGTGCTGAGCGGCCGGCCGCTGCGCTCCAACGAGGTGTTCCAGGTGCGCATCGACAAGATGGTGGACAAGTGGGCGGGGTCCATCGAGATCGGCGTGACGACGCACAACCCCGCCTACCTGCAGCTGCCCTCCACCATGACCAACCTGCGCTCAGGTACCAGCTCAGGACCTTATGAGATCAGCAGTTGTTACATCCCCTTGCTTTGATAACGGCGTGCATGGACTCTCCACAAAACCTGATGTTATCCCGGCACAATCGGACAATGTTCCAAAGAGCTTCCTGTGATGTCACTGAACGCTTGGCTTTCCCAGTCTTTAATTCTCCCATTGAACATTTCATGTGGTCAAACGATGGACCCTACTGAGGTGATTTCTTTCAAGCCAGAACGACATCGCGGAACGCAGTTATCTGTGTATGAGTTTAGGTGAAGGAACGCAACCCTTTCCTTCTTATTCATGTGAATGTGTCACCTCTGTGTTGCGTCGGGGCGTGGTGAACATGCTCTGTGTCGTCTTGGAGTCTTGGTGCAGGTCTCAGTAGTCTGTCTGTGTGTCTGTGTCTCAGGGACCTGGATGATGACAGGGAACGGGGTGATGCACAATGGGACGACAATACTGGACGAATACGGACACAACCTGGACAGGCTCAAAGTGAGGAGGGACCCCTCTCTCCTTCTTTCCCTGCCCCTCTCTCCCTCTCGCTCGCTCTCTCTTTTTCTCCCTCTCTCCTCCACACCCTTTTTTCTCTTTGTCTCTCTCTCATCTCTCCCTCTCTCTTTTTCTCTCTCTCTCTCTCTTTTTCTCTCCACCAGTCCAGTGCCACATCGCTAATATCCTCCTACCCCCCCCCCCCCCCCCCCCCCCCCTCCAGGCAGGAGACACGGTGGGCGTGGTGCGTAAGGAGGACGGCAGCCTCCACTTCTTTGTGAACGGCGTGGCGCAGGGCCCGGCGGCGTGGAACGTCCCCACCAGCGTCTACGCCGTGGTGGACCTCTACGGCCAGGCCGCGCAGGCCACCATCATGGACGACATGGGTAGGAGAGAGGGAGGATGAGGGAGGGGGGGGGAGGGGAGGGAGGGGGGGGGGAGGGAGGGAGGGAGGAAGAGGAATGGTACAGAGGGAAGGATGAACATAGGGGAGATGATGGGGGGGGGGAAGGAACGGAAATGGGGAAGTGAACTGAAGGATAGACGGCTACAGCTGCAGAATGCATTTTAAAGTTACTGAAAGCTCTGATGAACGTGGCATTTCTAAATGATGAACCCCGCTCTCTCTCTCGCTCTCGCTCTCTCTCGCTCTCTCTCTCTCGCTCTCTCGCTCTCTCCCCCGTAGCCGACCTCCCCCCGCTCCCGGAGGACAGCTCCGAGGGCCCCGTCGCCATGTCGCCCGGCAGCCCCTGCTCCATCACCGGGGGCAACGGTGCAAACGACCTGCGCTTCCACCAGCTGCATGGCACCAACGCCGTCATCACCAACGGGGGGCGCACCGCCCTGCGTCAGAACTGCCGTAGCGAGTTCAACGATGCCATCGTCATCTCCAACAGGTGTGTGTGTGAGAGAGTATGTGTGTGTGCGTCGGAGTTCGTGATTCATAGTGCACTGTTATATTGACTTCATTTAGGATACATAAGCCCTGTGTGTGTGTGTGTGTGTGTGTGTATGTGTTAACGCTCGATCTCTCTCCAGGTGCCTTCGAGACGGAGAGTTGTTTGAGATTGTTATCCAGAAGATGGTGGACCGCTGGTCGGGGTCTATTGAAGCAGGTAAGATAAAAGCAGGTAAGGTGTTTCCGTTTTTTTCTCCCCCTCTTCCAACCCGACACCACACACACACCCCCCTCACGCAAACGCACGCCGCTCGCGTCAAGCCAACCCTGAATAAACCGCACGCACATTTCCAACGAAGCCATACACACACGCGTAATGCACGTTCGGCACGCGCGCTCGCACGCACGCTCGCACGCCACGCGAGACGGCGCGCGCACAGCGGAGGGCTGACCCCGCTGCGCTCCTGTGTTCAGGCGTGACGGCCATCAGACCCGAAGAGCTGGAGTTCCCCAACACCATGACGGACATCGACTACGACACCTGGATGCTCAGGTAGGCCCGGGTGACCCCCAGCGCGCGTGTGTGTGTGTGTAGGGGACCACGTGCCCACCATCCGTGGGGTCCGACCGTCATCCTCGCTTTTTCCATCCCCGTTTGGTTTTGGGCCCGACTTATCGCTTGTCCTGGTCTGTCCACCTCTTTCTCCTCCTCCCTCCTTGTCTTTCAGACTCCTGTCTTTCTGTTTTCCTTTGGCCCCTGCGGTTCTGTTCTTCCCCTTCTCCTCTGTACTCTCTCTATTCTCCCCGTGTTCTGCTCTACATGTACATATCCCTACTTAATAGACATATCCATCTGCACTCCAACACCTGGATTAGATTTGGAGTATTTCATTCTCTGGTGTCGTATATTCTCTGGTGTCGTATTGTTGCTCCGCATGCTGGAAGAATGTCATTAGTTGGGGGATGACTTTGAGTAAACTAATCACCTGACTACTCCTGCCCCTCCCCCCCCCCAGTGGCACAGCCATCATGCAGGATGGCAACACCCAACACCATGCGCAACAACTACGGTTGCGACCTGGACTCCCTGACCACGGGCTCCCGCATCGGCATGATGCGCTCGGCCAGCGGGGACCTCCACTACTACATCAACGGGGTGGACCAGGGCGTGGCCTGCACGGGGCTGCCGCCAGGTAAAGGTGATTTGACCCCGTTTACACACCCTCTCACGACCCCATCTGGTCGCCCCCCCCCCCCCCCCCCCCCCACGCACAAGGGCCTGGCCCTCGCCCGAGTTCGGTGTGTGTGTGTGTAAGCAGCTACGAGCGTTGGGTCGGAGAGGAGGCAGTTGCTGGTTTGTGTGGTTTCTTATTGGCTGAGAGAGGGAGAAGGTTGTGGTTGCTTGGTTTTCGATGGGGTGGACCTCAATACTGCGGTGTAACCGTGTAATATCCTGTCGTCACATTCAGGTCCACATATAGCGTCCGACAACCACGCACCTTTGATCTGTTATGTTTATCAAAGTTGTTTTTATTGGGAAAAGAACACCCCCTAGCAAAAATCTTATCCAAATATATGGTGAACCCCTGTTCTCTCTCTCTCTCTCCTTCCCTGTCTCCCTCTCTCCCTTCGTCTCCCAGAGGTGTATGCGGTCATCGACCTGTACGGTCAGTGTGTCCAGGTGTCCATCACAAGCGCCACAGGCCCTCTGGACAACAGCCTGTGCACCAGCAACATCACCGAGAAGAGCTTCCCCCTCCTCTCTCCAGGTACTGGCCAGGACTGAAGCACGCGTGCACGGGCCGCTAGCCCCCCAGAATGGATCTGCAAAATAAAGAAATGGTCGTTAGTGAGCTGAAACATAGCCCCCTAACCCCCTCTCTCTCTGTCTCTCTCTCTGTCTCTCTATTTCTCTCGCTCTCTCCTGCGTTGTGATCAGTGACGGGCGCGGCCCACCGCCTCCACAGCAAGCACGGGAAGAACGTGGTGCTCCTGGGGGAGGGCTGCCAGGCCGTCAGGGTGGGGGGCTACGCACACAGCATCGTCTTCAGCGCCAAGGAGCTTCAGACCAACGAGCTGTTCGAGGTGAGGCCGGCGCTCGGGGGGGGGGGGGGGAGGGAAGAGAGCGGCGGCAAATGGGCTTTTAAAGGCGGTCTTGGTTGTCTTTTACGAAATGATTATTTGACTCGTGTTTTTTGTCGGCCTTTTTGAAAGATGCGTTCGCTCTTCACGAACGTCCCCCCCCCCCCCCGCTCGTTCCACATCTCCACTGTCTCGTGTCTCTCTCTCTCTCTCCCCGCGCGCCAGGTGAAGATAGACGAGGTGGATGAGCAGTGGTCGGGCTCCCTCCACATGGGTCTGACCACGCTGCAGCCCCCCGAGCTGCCCTCCTGCCCCATGTCGGGCCTGTCGCCCACCCTGCCCCAGCTCCGCTCCAAGGTCACCTGGCTGCTGGCCGGCTCTGAGGTGCGCCGCAACGGTGTGCTGCAGAGACAGAACTACTGCTGCTCCCTGGACAGACTGACGGTGAGACAGACCCTCCATATCCTGTCTACCCTCCCTCATATCCTGTCTACCCTCCCTCATATCCTGTGCCCTCCCTCATATCCTGTCTACCCTCCCTCATATCCTGTCTACCCTCCCTCATATCCTGTGCCCTCCCTCATATCCTGTCTACCCTCCCTCATATCCTGTCTACCCTCCCTCATATCCTGTCTACCCTCCCTCATATCCTGTCTACCCTCCCTCATATCCTGTCTACCCTCCTCATATCCTGTCTACCCTCCTCATATCCTGTCTACCCTCCCTCATATCCTGTCTACCCTCCCTCATATCCTGTCTACCCTCCCTCATATCCTGTCTACCCTCCCTCCATATCCTGTCTACCCTCCATATCCTGTCTACCCTCCTCATATCCTGTCTACCCTCCCTCATATCCTGTCTACCCTCCCTCCATATCCTGTCTACCCTCCCTCATATCCTGTCTACCCTCCCTCCATATCCTGTCTACCCTCCATATCCTGTCTACCCTCCCTCATATCCTGTCTACCCTCCATATCCTGTCTACCCTCCCTCATATCCTGTCTACCCTCCTCCTCCATATCCTGTCTACCCTCCATATCCTGTCTACCCTCCTATCCTGTCTACCCTCCCTCATATCCTGTCTACCCTCCACCATATCCTGTTTACCTTCCCTAATAAGAGGGATGTGAACCCAGAAAGCTCATCTGTGTGTGTGTGTGTGTGCATGTGTGTTTGTGTAGGTTGGGAACCGTGTCGGGGTGAAGAGGTGCAGTGATGACACCATGCACATCTCATTGACGGAGAGGACATGGGACCTGCAGCCACCGCTGTAGCTAAGGTACACACACACACACACACTCGCTGAAATAAAGGATCAAAAGACATACATGAGGGGTCGACAGTCCCCTCTCGCAGACACACACATGCATTGTTCACGTCCATGTGTTGATGCAACACACACACACACACACACACAGCTAAGCTGGCTCTCCCCCCCCCCCTGCAGAATGTGTACGCCGTGTTGGACCTGTACGGGCGCGTGACGGCCGTCTCCATCGTCAGCTCCTCCCTGCTGGAGGAGGCCGAGAGCCTGAAGGCTCCCTCGCTGTCCTCCGACAGCTTGCAGCGAAGGAGAGGAGGACGGCTCCCCGGTGAGACAGAGAGGAGGGAGGGATGTGGGAGCAGTGAGGGAGGGAGGAGGGGGGGAGGAAGTAGGGAGGATGGAGGGAGGGATGTGGGAGCAGTGAGGGAGGGAGGAGGGGGGGAGGAAGTAGGGAGGATGGAGGGAGGGATGTGGGAGCAGTGAGGAGGGAGGAAGGGGGGGAGGAAGTATGGAGGATGGAGGGAGGGATGTGGGGGGGGGGGGAGGGAGACTGTGGTATAGAGGCAGGGAGAGGTAGCCACTTTGTAAACAACGGCGTCGATTTGTGTCGAGTCATGGCGGCCATGTTTGGCCTGCTTTCCTGCACAAGGCATCCACGCGAAGCTTGTAAACATGCTTCTTTATGAATGCAAACGTTCAGCCAAGACAGATGCTTATTTTGACCTCAAACAAGCATGTCTCCCGCCCCCCCCACCACCCCCACCCCCAGGTGGACAGGGAGCCGGCCCTGGTGCCCACCATCATGGTCTTCCTGGAGAACCACGGGAAGAACATCCAGCTGTCCAATCAGAACCTGACAGCCGCCCGGGTCTCCAGCTACAACCAGGGTCTCCTGGTCACTGCGCAGCCCCTCCCCCGCCAGCAACTGTTCCAGGTGTGTTAGCGTGTGTCAGTGTGTATCCGTGTGTCTGTTTGTGTAGGGGCCAGGCATGTGTGTCTGTCGAAGGGTCAAGGGGTGTGTAGGCACCTGTTGTAGTACGGCTAAGTGTGTTAGCGCGTGTGTGTGTGTCTGGGAGGGTTCACGTGAACACACTCCTGACTCGCGGTCGGATCCCTGCCGCTGCCCCCAGTTTCAGATCGACCGCCTTAACCCATCGTGGACGTCGTCGCTGTCGCTAGGGGTGATAGGCCACTCCCCGACCGGCTGAACTTCCCGTCAACGGCCTGCTGTCTGAAGCGCTCAGCCTGGCTGCTCCAGAGAGACTCCGTCTTCCACAACTCCCTCAAGGTAGGGAGACACACACACACACACACACACTACACTCAGTCAACATAGGCCTAGTCTGGTTTTTCTGCTGACTTGATGGTCTGAAGGTCTTTTTTTATATTTTTAAATAATTATTGAATTCCCTGTCTGTCTGTTCTTTCGCTCCTTCTCTCATTTCTCTCCCTCCCTCTCTCTCAATCTCCCTTCCCTCCCTCTCGTTTCCTACTCCCTCCCTCCCCTCTCTCTCTCTCTCTCTCTCTCTCTCTCTCTCTCTCTCTCTCCTCTCTCTCTCTCTCTCTCTCTCTCTGTCAGATCTGTGAGAACTATGGTCCTAACCTGGACACGTGTCCAGAGGGCACGGTGCTGGCCTGCTGGTGGATGGGAACAGCTGTCTGCACCTGTATGTGAACGGTATGGACCAGGGGGTGGCTGCCCAGGACATCCCCGCCCCCTGCTACCCCCTTATAGACCTGTATGGCCAGTGTGAACAGGTGAGACACACACACACACATGTGCTCCCCCCATACACCCACACATGCATGTCCTAGCCCCCCCCCCCCCCCATGCAAACACCTCCACACACAAATGAATACGATGACTACTAAGCTAAATCCCATTTAGACGTTCATTGGTTGCTCTGTAAAGCCCTAATCCCAGTTTAGGAGTACTAAAAGCCTCCTGGCAGAATGGTTGTTGTTTTGTCTGTTATGTCACAGTGGGCACTCACCCAAGGAGCTGTGTGACACGACACAAACATCAAGAAGCATGTTTTTGTGTTGTCCTGGCAGGTTACTATAGTAACCAACAACGTACCGGCCGTGGGAGGGGAGAGCGGAGAGACGCGTTGCCAGGGCGACATGGAGAAGGCTGATATGGTTGACGGTAAATTGCATAATCTTGGCACCTGACAAGCCTCAGTTTGGCAGACGGCAGACGTGAAGGAACTGTTTGTACAGTTGTACAATATGTACTGTGTTTGATAGATTTGATATGATCGCATCCGAAATCGTAGTTGACTACCTGATTCAAAGAGGGAAAAATATACACTACCGTTCAAAAGTTTGGGGTCACCCAGACAATTCAGACAGTTTTCCATGAAAAATCACACTTTTATTTATCAAATAAGTTGCAAAATGAATAGAAAATATAGTCAAAACATTTACAAGGTAAGAAATAATTATTTTTATTTGAATATAAATTTTGTTCTTCAAACTTTGCTTTCGTCAAAGAATGCTCCATTTGCAGCAATTGCAGCTTTGGAGACCTTTGGCATTCTAATTCTAATTCTTCTAATCATCCATTAGTCTTCTAAGGCAATTAGCAAACACAATGTACCATTTGAACACTGTAGTGAGAGTTGCTTGAAATGGGCCTCTATACACCTATGTAGATATTTCATTAAAAAACTGACGTTTCCACCTAGAATAGTCATTTACCACATTAACAATGTATAGTGTTTTTCTGATTAATTTAATGTTATTTTCATTGAAAAAAAGTGCTTTTCTTTGAAAAATAAGGAAATTTCTAAGTGACCCCAAACTTTTGAACGGTAGTGTATGTATCCAAAATAAAATGGGAATTATGGCTATGTAGGGATATCATACAGCATATGTACATATATATATATATATATATATAAACTTAACTTCTATACACACATTTAATTTTATTTTTAATAGTCATCCCAGACCATGTGTTTTAACCTCCATCCTTTCCTGTGTGTGCTCCAGGTATTAAAGAGAGTGTGTGCTGGACGCCCCCTCCAGAGGTCAACCCTAACAAGACGTGCGAGTACCAGGCCCTGTGCTCGCGCTTCAAGGACCTGCTCACTCTACCTGGTGAGACACGCTCCATCTAGCTAGCCACTGCCCCCTGCAGGCCCTCTGCTACCACTGCACTCTCCTCACTCGCGTCACACTCTCCTCACTCGCGTCACACTCTCCTCACTCGCGTCACACTCTCCTCACTCGCGTCACACTATCCTCACTCGCGTCACACTCTCCTCACTCGCGTCACACTCTCCTCACTCGCGTCACACTCTCCTCATTCGCGTCACACTCTCCTCACTCGCGTCACACTCTCCTCACTCGCGTCACACTCTCCTCACTCGCGTCACACTCTCCTCACTCGCGTCACACTCTCCTCACTCCCGTCACACTCTCCTCACTCGCGTCACACTCTCCTCACTCGCGTCACACTCTCCTCACTCGCGTCACACTCTCCTCACTCACATCACACTCTCCTCACTCGCGTCACACTCTCCTCACTCGCGTCACACTCTCCTCACTCGCGTCACACTCTCCTCACTCGCGTCACACTCTCCTCACTCGCGTCACACTCTCCTCACTCGCGTCACACTCTCCTCACTCACATCACACTCTCCCCACGCACCCCTGATATTCCCCTCCCATCACTCCACCTTCTCCTCCTCCTCCCCTCTCTCTCTTACGCTCGCGCAGAGGACCACCAAAGGGTGCGACGCGGGAGGAAATGAACCCGAAGCCTCGTCCTTGCCCTGAAGCCGTAGTAACTCTCTTTCCCCCCCCCCCCCCCCAGACGGCTACTTCAACGAGGAGGCCAAGTGCGGCCTGTGCTACTGCGAGTCCTGCCACAAGCTCCGGGGAGACGAGGCGTACTACAAGAGAGGGGAGCCGCCCCGGGACTACGCCCTGCCCTTCGGCTGGTGTCGCTTTGCCCTCAGGTGAGAGGTCTAACCCGCCGTCTCCTCAGCGAGTGGCTTTAAAGCGGCTCTCTTGCAGGAGTTGTGGAACGCGTGTCCGCCACGTTTGGACGGATTTTGTCGTCGTCTGGGTTCGTGTTTAGTATTACAAGTGCGGTTTTAGGGCGCGCTAAAGGAAATTGGAAGTCGGTCAAGAATTGTGTGGATGTCGGTTCCCTGTCACAGGGGTTGACTCGACGGTAGGCTTTGTGGTCGTGACGTGTTTTGACGACAAGTCTGTGTTTGTCTTGCTGGGTTCCCGTCCTCCTGTCGTTGGCCTCCCTCCAGGATCAAGCCCCACTGCGAAGTGTCGAACGCGCTGAAGAAGTGGCACATAGCCTACCACGGCACCAGCGTAGGAGCCCTGCGCCGCACCCTGGACCACAGCCAGCTGCTCTCTGGTGCGACGACAAAGACTCCTTGAACTCATTCGAGTTATTACAAAACGCAGGGTTACTTACTGAAGGCGAAAACATGACCTAGGTTTAAGGGTCCATTTTTTCCGATGTTACTCCAGGCTTCAGTACAGAGAATTTCAAGAAAAGATAGATGAAGGGGAATATACAATATGAGTTTCGACCTAAAAGCACAGGGTTTAGTCTCAACAGTATCCATGTTTAAACATGTCTGCAAACGGCTGAAGTGTTAACCCTTCCGCTGGCGTTCCAGGCACGTCGTCCATCTTCTCCGTGTCTCCGGTGAAGACCGACGGGCCGAACGGCTACAGCGAGCCGGAGGAGAACAGCGCCCCCGAGAGGGAGGTTCCCAAAGTGCAGCTGTCCCCCACCATGCGCTACTCTGGCCTGGAGGTGTTCGCCCCCAAAGTGCAGTACGTGTCCCACGAGCCTTTCACCGTCCTATGTACCCTTTCAGTCCCCCCACCCTGCACTCCTAGTCTGTGTTTTGCTGTCAGTGAAGTGGATATGTAATAATAATAATAGATAATAATACCTTTTATTTGGGGGGGGGGGAACACCTTTCAAAACACTCAAGGACATAAAATAGGCCTTTGCAGGCGAGGTTAAAAAGACAGTGGAGGTTAGAAGTAAGTCGATATGCGTCTTCCTCCTTCCCTCCAGATTCCGGGACCCTCGTTCCCAACGCTGCCACCTGGCCCAGGTGGGCTTCCAGGTGTGCGTCCGGCCGGGTTCCTACAAGGTGGGGCCCCAGACGCTGGGCACCAGCGAGGCCCTCGACCCCCGCTTCAGCAACGCGGAGATCGAGTGGATCGCCAAGGAGCAGGGGTGCACGCTCCTCTACGGCCTGCTGATCCGGGTGGAGTGAGGAGGGGGCGGGGCGGGGAGGGGCGGGGGGGGGGGAAACCTCCCACTTGATCGCCCACCACATTTCCACCCCGGCCTTCGAGGTTGAGACTCTTCGGAACGGCGTGTTCCCGCCGGGGATTGCTGCCGATTCACCCGTGTTATTTTAACGTTTGTTTTGGTTTTTTGGACACTTTTTTTTTTAATTACTTTTCTTTTGGAGGGGCTATGGTGGTTCCAGAGAAGAACAGACACTGCCTGCACTTTATGTTTTGGACTCGTGGGCGATTTTTTACAAACTGCCGGTCGACGTTAGTTTTAGTTCACCACAGTTGTTTTCAGCCTCGGTTGCTTTGGTTACCACCCCCTTGGTTTCTCTCCATCCATCCACTCTCCCTCCCTCACACTCCCATCATCCCTACTTAACCCCCGCCACTTCCTGTTTGGATCTTCAGGTGTGCGGATGGTTGTTTTTACCCGTGTGGAAAACCAGCTGTTGGTGTCTCATCCACATGAACCTCACCACCACACAGCGATGATCATCACCTGCTACTCTGCACGGACGAGAGCCGGTGGACTTTTTAAAAGACTCTTTACCGCGGGACAGAAAGGACGCTTGACGAAAGGACCCTGTTCGACGGCGACGCAAAAAGGAAGATGGGGGGGAAATAGACTTGAAACGGAGAACTCCGACGAGGAGGAGGACCTTGGAGCCTCTGTGGCTTTCGAAGGAGGACATTTTGAAAACGGTCGAAAGCTGTTTACGGGTGTGACGCTGACGCTGTCCGTGTGCCCCCCCCCGCCTCCACCCTCAACAGTCTGTGTGCGTGTGTCTTGTTTCTTCCGTCTTTTCTTCTGTTCTCTCACAGCACTGATTGTCTAACCCCCGTCCTCGTTCTTGTCAGTGGAAAGCACCTCACCACAACCCTCCCTGTACCAAGAGCTTAGTAATGGAATGTATCGAACAGTTGAACAAAACAAAAATTGCCCTTTCTGTGCATTCGAACCCGTCAGTGGTCTCTAAAATGTGGGACTTCCTGTTCAGTTGTGTTTTTTCTTGATTGTTTCCTCCACTGATGGTGAAAGGGTGACACACAGGAGTTCATGTGAGGGTGAAAATTGGACACAACAGGGCTGGAATCCATTTCAGCCTTTATACTCTTTTCCAAGCACCTACCGTTAGGGTGATTAACTACTATAAGGCCTATTATAAGGCTTGGCGCAACATCAAATATATCTCACCTTACAGTATATCATACACACTGGTTCTGAACCAAACAAGGGTAGCTGAGGCTGAAAGGAAATCACGTTCAGAGTCCCTTGTCCCATCCCTCGTTCATGTCTCGTTCCGTTTCACTCGTTTACACTGGCGTCTTGTGTGCTGATCCTCTTAGTCCCATCTGACATTGTTTACCAGGGAGGACATTCGAAGCCAACCATGTCTTTGGGTTCGCCGACTACAAGCGCTCTTACGCAAAGACTCTTAGGAAATGGAGTCTTAATTATGGCCCTGATGCTGGAGTTTACATTGTGAATGTGATTCATTAGGGCTCGGTTTGGGTTGTAGTCCGTTTGACGTTCCGCAACCTTCCGACACTTCGATTTACACATGACAAAGATGTTACACAGGGGTTTACAACTTTATCCAAATATTCACCTAATAATTGATTGTACATGGTCAGCTCTCCAAAGCATATCTTTCAACTACATTCTGTTTTTTTTTATGTTGCCAATTAGATATACTCATGTGTAACATCACCACGTGCATCCCCATGCCCTGCCATCTTGCCAAGGGGAGGGAGCGGAAAGGTTTGGGAAGTAGTCAATTATTTTGTTGCCTCCTCTGATAAACTGTGTAATGTTATTTATTGCAAAAGATGGCAGTTTGAAAAAGAACTTGCTTGCAAAGTCCAATCATAATGTGAAAATATGGGGTTATTTACGGCCCAGTGCTGCTTTTTATGAGAATTCATTTGTATTACTGTTTTTGTCTTGTTTCATTTTGTTCTCTATGTTGCGTTGTACAGGCTGTTACATAACATAAAATCATATCTTCCTGATTTGTAAAAAAATTAATAATAAACCGACAAAGCGACAGTATGCACATATAAAACCAGTTTCTGGATGGTTTGTACGTAGTTGGGTTGAAAAGTATTATGACACAATGGGAAGAGTGACTGGACAGAAATCACAAGCATCGTCTTGGTTCCTTTTCTGATGTTTTATTTGGAGTAGGAAAAATCCAGTCACTGACATATTATTGCAGTGTTGCATAATTACTCAATCACACCTTTTCAAAATGATTTATAGTCATTACTTCTTTAAGGCCAATAGTGTGTTCTTTCAAAAACCGGTGGCTCACATGAGCACAAACTGCCTTTTCATTTTTGTGACAGACACACATACACACGTACACACACACACATCAGTAACGTCAATGTACAGCGTCTCATTTAGCTGTCCCGTGACAGAGGGGACAAGAGTTCAAAGGTCAAACATGGAGAGATGATCGTTCCAAGAAAGTTTTAAAAATAAACTCCCTCCCCCCTCCACAGAGCTTAAAATTGTTCATCCATAATAGTTCCATAAACATCTTAAACAGCTCTCTACTGTAGCAAATTCTGTCCGGTTGCATAGTCTGTTTTGTCCGCCTGTTGAAGGGAACGACAAATCTACAGACTGGTCCAATCAGCAGTCCTAACCTACAGTACACAGTCATGACATTATGGGCTGGAGTTTCTCCACAGGACCAAATCTGGGCTTTTTTTTCCTTGTACACTAACGACAACAGGCACATGGAAGTTTGAAAAGGTTGGACTCTGGTTGTGGTTCTGCTGGTTGGGACTTGAGCAGATGTTCTAGATGTACTAAATGTTCTGCAGTAGGTACTCAGGACCGTTCTGGAACAGAGAAATGGGTAAGATGCCGTTTGTGCAACGAAAGCACAGACACGTGTGCCTTGCAGGAATTAGAAAAAGTTTTGCTAAGTTGCATTTGACAATCTGTCATATTTTGATTGTAGTAGGGGGGGGGGGTAGTTAAAAGCCAGCAGGGAAATAAATTAATTGGTCCAACTGCATTGAGATGAGCACTTTCCTAACTAACAGTCATTAAAATGAATTGAGGGGTAACATAACATATAAATAAATAAATAAATAAATAGCAAGAAAAGTTCCTTGTACGTTTCAACATGACAACTGATCAACCCTCACAGTCGTTCCTCTAAGCATCAAGCTAAGTTGCTTTTTAAAACGTGAGATCACAGAAGTCAAAACAAAAAGTTACAAACAGTTAAATAACAGACGTGACAACCTTCCAACAGGCCGACGTTAACATCTTGAGACTCGTCAGGAGAAACAAAACAAAAATCTAACTAGAAGCTATTTTAGCTCAGTAATAAATACAGTGGGAACGAGAACCACCCTTTTGTATTGTTTAGGTTTACGTTGAGTCATTGCCCCTACCCTCTATCGCCCTCTATTCTTCACCTGATGAATAAGCTACATGTGCTTGAATCAGCTAACATTAAAACACCAGTGAAATCCGTAACAAAAAGAATATCATTAAAAACATTTCAGCTTAAAAATCCAAGGCAATGCTTGGATGGTCCTGCTCTCAAATCAAAATGCTGATTTCCTCTTTTTTTAAGAAAATGGCTGTTGACACATGCTGGTATCCTTGGTCGCACCACCACTGTACTTGCTGGGTTGAGTTGGTTCAGAAAAATGTGCCTGCCATGTCGTGGTGTTCCACTGAGGGAGAGGAGAAACGGCCTGGAAAAAGGAGTCCTTCAAAATGCTTCAGAGACGCCAGCAGAGGAGAGGTGAGGCCGAGTAGGAGAGATTCAGGCAGAAATATTTTTTTTTTTTCTCTGAGAAATAAAGGAGGGTCGAGGGAGAGAGAGACAGGTCCGATCTGTTCATGGGGAGGGGAGGGGGGGGGGGGGGGAGTAAAGAGAAGAAAGTATGAGGAAAGTGAGCAGCAAAAACGTGTTTCCGTTTTTTCCCTTCTCCCTCCTCCCTTTTCAGCCCGCTGCACCTCAGAACTTCTTGGGGCCCCAGGCGGACGTCTGTTTAGGGGCCACGCCGGCCCCGAAGGTGGGGAAGTCCTCAGCGCTGCTCATGTCAGGAGCCTGAAACACAACACAGCACCGACACTTAACAACCGGTAAGAATAATAAGAGACAAATGAAGGTGATTGACCGATTAAGAAGGGAAAACGTCCAGCTATCTTGTGTGTCAATCCAACCGATCACTCTTGGAACAGAACAAGAGAGAGAGACACAGACACACAGAGAGAGAAAGAGAGAGAGACAGAGAGAGACAGACACAGACAGAGAGAGAGAGAGACACAGACACACAGAGAGAGACAGAGACAGAGAGACAGACACAGAGACACAGACAGACAGAGAGAGACACACAGAGAGAGCGACACAGACACACAGAGAGAGACACAGACACACAGAGAGAGAGACACAGACAGACAGAGAGACAGACACACAGAGACACAGACAGACAGACAGACAGAGAGACACAGACCCACAGAGAGAGACACAGACAGACAGAGACAGTCCCTTCCTCCCACCTTGTTGCCAGGAACATTCCAGGGGGCGTCCCGCACCACGAAGCCTTTGGCCGGCCCCCCACCGTTGTCATCCGCGCCGCCGCCCCCCGCCCCGCCGTAGCGAGACGGCGGCTTCATGTAGGCGGCCATGGTCTCCGTCTCCGTCACACTCAGCATCTGGGAGATGGGGGAAGGAGCAGGAGGATAAAGACAAACAGGGAAAGGGATCCTTCCTTCCTTTCTTTCAGGAGGCAGGGCCACTCACGTATTCCTCCTCCAGGTTCAGCAGGTGGTCTACGGCGTTGTCCACCGTCTCTGGCAGGCCTGTGACCGTCACTTTGTCCGGCTCGTCCGAACCCGGCTGGGGGAAACGGATATCTACCTGCGTGCGTGCGCACACACGAGAAGAGACGAAAGGTCAGGGTTGGGGTTGCTTCGCGAGAGCGCGAGGGATACACACGCACGCACGCACACACACACACACACACAGCTACCTTGAACTCCTCCATGAGCTTGCGGATGGCCTTGCCGCGGGCCCCGATGATGCGCGCGTGCGTGCGGGGGTCCAGGCGTACGTCCTGGCTCACCATCTCCTGCAGCTCCGCCACCAGCTGCTGGATGGAGGCGCGCGCCTCCTCGGCGTTGCGCTCGTACCCCGAGATCACGATCACGTCCTGGGACAGCGGAGGGGGGTCGCATGACGACGCGGGTCAAAAAGATACAATTGTTTTTTCGACGACAACACACGCGCACGCGCAGGCGCACCTGTTGTTCGTCCCCTTTGTCGGGGAACTGGATGTTGACGTCGTGGTCTTTGCGGATCTGGGAGACGACGGCTCCTTTGCGGCCGATGATCTTGGGGTGGAACTTGGGATCTACCGAGATGATCACCTTGAAGCTCCTCAGAGCCTGCAGGGCACGAACAGCGAGGAGGTTAGAGAGAGTTTGTGGACGAGTTCGATGCTCAATGTCAGCGTGTGTTCGTGTACATCCGCGAGTGGGTTTATTTGTGTGTGTGTGTGTGTTAGTGAGTGTGTGTGTGTGAGACAGGGCTGGACTGGGACAAAAAAAATGGCCCTGGCATTTTTGCTCAGACCGGCCCACCACAATCGGTCGGTCGGTCAGACACCTGCTCCTCTGCCTGACAGCTACCATGGCCAGTCACATCTCCTCCATGTTCTATGTTCACCTGTTTTTGCAAAATGTCAGGTACTGCAGGCTTAGAAACGGAAGCTGCAGCACTAAACATGTTGGTTATTGGCACTTTTTTTGGGCCCGCAACTTCTCCGCACCCCCCTTGCCCTTGCGTGTTTGTTTTCTCCATCCTAATCCACAGATTTTTGGCTCTGAGCCACTGCATCTGACACAAGAAACATAGGGGGAGGGGTGGAGCCTGTTAAGAGATGTGATTGGGCCAGCCCAGTGTCAGTATGGAAAATGAACCAATGGGTCGCTGTCCCTGCTTTATGGGCCGGTCATTGGCCAATTTGAAGTTTATAAAAAAAATTACATATCATATTGGCCCCAAGTGAGCATTTGCCCAGTACGCCAGATTACCAGTCCAGGCCTGGTGTGAGATGCTAAGGTTAGCTGTGCGTTTGTGTGTGTTGGTGAGGGTTATTGTGTGTGTGCGATGCAAGGGTCAGGTGTGTGTGTGTGTGTGTGTGTGTGTGCGCATGTCATCGTGAGAGTGTGTGTCCGTGTCTTTTAGTGAGAGTGTGTATGTACGTTAGTGAGTGACTGTGTGTGTGTGTTAGTGACTGTGTGTGTGTTAGTGACTGTGTGTGTGTTAGTGACTGTGTGTGTGTGTGAGAGTGACTGTGTGTGTGTGTGAGTGACTGTGTGTGTGTGTGTGTGTGAGTGACTGTGTGTGTGTGTGAGTGACTGTGTGTGTGTGTGTGTTAGTGACTGTGTGTGGGTGACTGTGTGTGTGTGACTGTGTGTGTGTGTGTGTGTGTGTGTGAGTGACTGTGTGTGTTAGTGACTGTGTGTGTGTGTGAGTGACTGTGTGTGTGTGTGTGTGAGTGACTGTGTGTGTGTGTGTGTGTGAGTGACTGTGTGTGTTAGTGACTGTGTGTGTGTGTGAGTGACTGTGTGTGTGTGTGTGAGTGACTGTGTGTGTACCTACCCTGTCCTCCTGCTCAGCCTGCAGCTCCTTCACCCTCTCCAGCAGGCCCAGCCTGGCTCTCTCCACGTTGGCGTCCTGCCCCGTCACCTTGATCACATCCCACTGCTGCTCTGGCTGGGGCACCCATATGTTCACCTGCCCACACACACACACACACACACACTTTTCATATGATCTCCAGGGACGATGCAGCTCCACTTGGGGCCTCCCTCGCGCTGTGTGACCAGAAGGGGGCGCTGTTGCTTCTCACCTCGTACTCCTCCATCATCTTGCGGATGCCGATGCCCTTCTGGCCGATGATGTAGCGGTGGAGGTCGTACGACGCCTCCACGTCCACTGTGACCGGGACCAGGGCCTGGAGAGGGGAGAGGGGGGGTGGGAAACAACAAGGAAATACAGTGAATGAATTCTATCCAGGAGGGAAGTACAGAGAGGTGAAGGATATAGTAATGGAGAGAAAATATTTTTGAAAGAGAAGTAGGGAAATAGTGAGACGATGAAAGAATGGGAGCACCATCAGGTCTGCCTTGGCCAGATCACACTTCTCCGCCCTCCCAGAGATGACGATGATGTCACACTTGCGGGGGACAAACTCCGCCTCCGGGCTGGCGTCGCCGTTCTCCTGGGGCGGGGGCTCCTGACCTAGGACGTCACCGTGGCAACCACAGCAGACGTTAACGTCTTAAACCTGCGATAGGTAACTCCCTGTGCGAACTAACCTCATACGGAAAACGCCTCGAGTTCCTCGTCTGAACCTTCCTCCAGCTCGAGTTTGAGTGACAGTGGTTTCACAAAATAAGCTAAGGAGGAAGGACTGATTGACTGGAACAGGATTACTGGAACATAATTGGCTAGAAAGTAGCAGGCTGCACCAAAATGATAAATTGACAGTCCACTGGCGCTGAGCTGTCTTGTGTTGCTTCTGTAAACAACTCTGAGCACCTCATTATCTTACACAACATATTTAACTTGTATAATTTTTTTACTGAAAAAATCATACCTACAAAGCTGCTGTTGTGTAGTTTCAAAGTGTCGGTTTCTTTTATTTGTAATTTCTACATATGAATTTAAAAAAAGAAAGAAAAGGAAAATAAAGTAGAGAGACAGCAGGAGGAAGATGGTCCAGTACTGAGGTCTGACCTGTGCTGTCGTCCCTCTCTGGGAACTTGATCTGGACCTCGTGTTCCCTGGTGATCTGCTGGATCCGGCAGCCTTTAGGACCCATGATGGCCCTGTGGTACCTCTGGGGCACTGCTACATCCACACTCACCTGGGCCTCCTGGTGGTGGTGGGGGGGGGGGGGGGGGAGGGAAGAGAGGAAAGGAAGGAGGAGAAAGAAGGAAAAAGATGTAAAGTGAGAGATCAACGCAGACAGTGTAGACCAGGGTTTTCAATCGTTTGCTAGTGCTACTACTGGAACCTGTTTTCTTTTGTATGCCAGTAATCCATAAACCCCCCAAGGAGAGGTGTTTTGTAAAGAGAGCAGGACCCTGATTCATTATTGTGATTGGACAGCAAAAAAAAATCATTAGAAAGTTATGGCCATTAATGATTCGACATATTTGAAAATACGATTCGACAATAGAGGTCACTGTTGCCCAAATATCACAGAGCCTTTTGTGAAATGCACTTACGGGCTGCGGCAATGGGCAATGTATCCTTATTAGAGAGAAAGTCACACAACGTCCTATAGAATGATTTGTTACCCCTGAGGAACCCTGGTGTACACAGTCAGCCAAAACAGCACCTTGCATCCATCTGTTAGTTCCCCTCCCTCCCTCCCTCCCACACACACACACACACACGCACGCACACACACACACACACACACACACACACACACACACACACACACACACCTCTCTCCGCCCCTCACCAGGTCCTCTATGATCTCCTGGATGCGCCTCTTGGCCGCCTCCACACAGTCCTTGGCCCCCTTCAGGGTGACGCGCTCGCTGTGCGTGCCGGTGCGGGGGAAGCTGACGGCCACGCCGCCGTACTCCTCGGCCAGCTCCCGCAGCACCTGGCCCCGCCTGCACACGAAGTGACGGTGGTGACGCGCCTCCACCACCATGCTGTCCTCCACCACGTCATCCTGGAAGGGGGGGGGGGGGAGGGGGGAGGGGATTAGTATTGACAGGGAACACAATCATTTCATACGATTTGGTGTTCTTGAACTTTTTCTACAAAGTGTTTACAAAATGGCGGGTTGTTGTGTTTTTCGATGCCGTATGTGTGTCAGCGTTAAACTTGAAGGATTCGAACATGAATGTTCTATCAACAGAGGAAGTGTCTGGGGGAACTGGGATAAAGCCCAAAATAACTGTTTTATAAATGTTGTTAAAGATAATAATGAATTTATTATATTTAGTGGGTTATCGTTCATCTAAAAGCAGATGCCTAAGATTAGTTTTTAGCTTGTTAAGTTCCTACAGACAATCACACATATGACTTGGGCTGGTCTGTACCAGGTTTTTGACCAGCGTCTCCAGTTCTTTCTGTGCGAGTCGTACGGCCTCCTCTCGCCCCACGATGGTGATGAGCTCCTGCTCCGAGTCGTCGGGCGAGGGGAAGATGATGCGGGCGCCAGTGCGGTCCCGCACCCGCCGGATGTTGGCCCCGCCCCGACCAATCAGGAACTTGTGGTACTCAGGCTTGGCCAGCAGCTCTGTGGTGAAGTTGTTGACTTGCTGGAGAGGTTCAGGGAAGAGAGGGAGAGACAAGGGAGAGGGGGGGATGAGATAGGGTGGTGTGTAGGAAATGGAAAAGGAAGAATTAACCTCTTTCTCTCTCTAAGGCTACAATCAGACTGCAGGCAAAACATTGCCCAAATCTGATTTTTGTTTTGCTCTCCACTTAAAAAAAATAACAAAAACAATTTATGTGACCAATTCAAAAATAATGGGAACAGGCAAAATAATGTGAACAGCCCAAGAAATCGGATCTGAGCAATAAATGCAAGCTTAGCTTGCAGTGTGAATGTAGTCTGTCTCTTTCACAGAGTCAACTCCTCAGATAAATCCTTAACCACTCTCTCTTTCCAGATTGTTCCTCTTTATATTTAATGTCTCGCACCCACTCCCTCATTTCTTTCTTCCCATTTCTCACATCCTCACAGTCTTCCTCATGTGGCAGCTTCAGTCCTCCCTCCTTCTCAACTCCTTCTCCTCTCCCTCTTCATCTCCCTCTCCTCCTATCCTCTCCTCCCTCTCCCTTTCCCTCACCTCACCTCCTCTCATCCTCCCCTCACCTTCTCCTCAGCCAGCTGGAGCAGCTGTCTCTTTGCTCGCTCCACCTCCCCGGCGGGCCCCCGGATGGTGACCCTGTCGGAGCCCGAGCCCTCAGAGGGGAAGTGGATGTGGACCCCCCCGCACTCCTCCATGACGGAGCGCACCAGGCAGCCCTTGGAGCCAATCAGAGAGTTGTGGAGCTTGGCGGGAATGGTCACCTCCATCTCTCTGATGTTGGCCTGGAGGGAGGGAGGTAGGGGGGGAGGGAGGGAGGGAGGTAGGGAGGGAGGGAGGGAGGTAAGGGGGGAGGGAGGGAGGGAGGGAAAGGGGGTAAATTATCATGACATGTACATCCAGAAAAAAACCCAAAAACAAGCAATCGACTTCCTGCTCACCAGTTCTCTCTGGATGGCCAGGATCCTGTCCCTGGCTGCCTCACAGTGGACCTTCCTGCCTGTGATGACGATCATCTCAGAGTTACTGTTCTCTGTGGGAAGGTCAATCTTGGTGTTGGTCTCCTCGCGGATCTGGAGAACGTGCACACACACACACACACACACACTAATGAAGTGGTGGAACCTCCTAATGTGACATTCTCCCTTCTGAAACACCCACTTCCTGTTTGAAACGTACCTTTTTGATGTTGGTGCCTCCTTTGCCGATTATGTTTTTGTGGAACTGTTTGAAGATGGGCACCGAGAGAGAGTAGCTGTTCTCTATCTGCAGAGAGAGAGACAGACAGAGACAGAGACCACAGTGATCTAACAAGGCCACAAGCTCACTATCATCATAGGGTGGGTGGGTTTAAGACAGGTGGATCTCATTACCAGGTCGGCGATGAGCTTCTGGAGAAACTTGGTGCATTTCTCCACCTCGTTCTTGGGCCCTCGAAGCTGCACGATGTCGCTCTTCTGGGCCGGGTCGGGGAAGTTGATGATGACCTGAGGGTGACACAGGCATTCCTGACACATCAGGCTTTGACCCTTTAACCTTTTTTTGGTTACACAGACAAGCCAGGTGCCTCGGGATTGGTCAGAATGGCGGGAGGCGGCGAGTCTACCTCAGGGAACTTGTCTCGAACTTCCTTGATCTTCTCCCCCTTCTGGCCGATGATGGTACGGTGGAACTTCTGCTCCACGATCAGATCTTTGGTGCGCTCGTTTTCCTGGTGAGAAAGGAGAGACGCGCCAGGTGAGTCGTGCGTTCTTCTTCAAGGCGTCAAGTGGGCATAATTATTCCAGATCGTCATCGAATGCAAATCATCGGATCTCGAATGTTCCCGGCCAAATGGCTGCCCTCACCATCCTCTGAACCATCTCGATCAGCTCCCTGCGGGCCAGCTGCACCCCCTTGGGGTCCCCCTCGATGCGGACCAGTCCGCTCCTGTCAGTGTCCTGGGGGATTCGAACCGACACCTTGTACTGCTCCTTGATCCGGTTTACTGAGGTGAGGAGAGAACACGAGGAGAAAGTGACGACGGAGTAGTATAAAGTGGGCTTAAGAACGTCTGGCAGAGACCCCTGTTCGTAAGGTCTTCAACTTTCACCTCTGGAAGAATTTCTCATGCATCCCAGGGGAGGTTGGGGATATATTCAGGGCCTCCATTGTGTAGGAGGGACACCAAGGTCGAATGGTCGTTTGTTGCGACAAAGGCAGAGCTGAAGGACTGCGTGTGTGTGTGTGTGTGTGTGACTTTTGTGTGTGCGCGCGTGTGAGTACACACTCACTATTTGACCCGTTCTTCCCAATCAGGTGTCTATGGAAGCGCTGTTTGATGTTTACCTCAGTGTAGTCCATCCTCACCATCTGGAACCAGAAAGTACTCTCATACAGGAGCAGTTCCCATGACGACCAGAAAACATGCTTAGATACTTCCAACTGCAGCTCAGGTATTGACTTCAACATTGCTAAGTGCAGCTCAACATGGTAGCAACCGCGTTTATATATTTATTTCTTGTGAATCGCACATCCAAACAGCTCCAGAGACGACAATGCACGTCCTTGGGCACTGAACATTTACATTTAGTCATTTAGCAGACGCTCTTATCCAAAGCGACTTACAGTAAGTACAGGGACATTCCCCTGACCTTCTGATTACTAGCCCGATTCTCTAACCGCTCAGCCAACTGACTCCCTGAACAATACACCTGTTACATTTCAACTTCCTCCACTGCCAAGTTCTCTAGATAATCACGCCATAGACACAGACTAAGAGAAATAATTTCTGCCTTTACGGTTAGATTTACCCCGGTCATTTTGGTTGAACAACCTACTGTAGTATTAATATAATTTGAGGTTGGAAGTGAGCATTTTTCTCTCCAAATAGAGCCTGCAGGTTGACGCAAACAGTTTCCAGGCAACATGTTAAGCCAAGACAACATTTAATCTTCAAAGTTTCTTAGGTAACAGCTATTTGCTAAAAGGAAATTGCACTTTTGAGAAGCATACTGATAGTCAATAGTTGTCAGTATGCTTGGAACCGTTTTCCGATAGTATTCAAACAAACACTGAGATAAATACAGGGGTTAGAGCTTGTTATAATGTTAAGTCTAAAAGTATACTTAAATACCCCCCCTACTCATTTTGTTATTCTGCTTTAGAGCTTTAAAACAACTGAAACTACAGATTCTGTAACGCAGCTGTATTTTAGGGGGGGATTGTAGTTCTTGTTACTGAAGCATGGGCAGCTTGCTGTGCAGCAGGGTATCAGTACAGGTTCTACTGACCAGGTCGTTGATGATGTCCTGGATCTGGGTCTGGGCCTGCTCCACCTCCTCTGTAGGCCCCTCCAGACTGATCCTCTCCTCGCCGTCCGTAAACTCAATATGAACCTACACACACAGACACAGGTTCAGAGCTCAGGTCAAACGACTTAGTCACCTCCCTTAATCTCCTCCATATGGCAGCCGAGGGAAGGGTTTTCCGTGTTAGTCAGGTAAGAGAGGGAGGTTTTTAGTTCACATGGAAAGCGTGGAAGCTTTCAATGTGAAACCCAATAGGTAAGTAATCAATCCATCCTCGCCCCGCTCATCCCCCCCTCTCCCACGCCGCATATTTCATCTCCCTCGCGTCTCCTCCTCGCCTTGCTTCGTCTTGGCTTTCACGAGCCGCCTCTCTCTCGGCCTTCCCTTCCCCACCTCGACTTTCGCCTCCCTTCATCTTGGTCTCTTCCACCCCCCCCCCCTTCCCCTCCCTCACCCTGGGTAGCTGCTGTGTGATGCGGCCGATGTTCAGTCCTTTCTTGCCGATGATGAAGCGATGGAGCCACGCGGGGGCTGTCACCTCCACCACCATCACGCTCTTGGCCTGAGGAAACCGGGGGGGGGGGGGGCGGAGAGAGGGGGAAAGAGCGGTTACCATCGTGACCAGGAGAAAGGAAAGGCAGAGAACAGAGGAGAGAAGAAACCAAAGAAAGGAGAGGCTGTCTGGCCCGTGTTGTCGGAGGCCCGCGCATACGACGGCACGTGAATCATTAGGCTAACAGTCCCGTTTTGCAGGCGTATCAGACTAGGGGTCTGACGATACGTACATTCATTGGACTGATCCTGTAACGTTTGGAAAACGAAAGCTGCTTCAGTCGTGTGAAATACAATGTTCTCGTTGCCACTGCGCTCAACAAGACAGAGTAAACGACGTCAAAAGGCAAAGTGGTGTCTGCCTCTGCCATCCCTGAAGAAAAACACTAAACCATGACAGGCTGGGAGGCACGTCTACGCTAAGCTAGCTCAATGCAATTATGACCAGCTGTTTCAGTTGTATATGCTGCTGCTGTTCCAAGCAAAAATTAAAAACTACTACTGTACTTTATGATCTTAGCTTTAATAATAAAGATTATAAACATTCAAGGACATTTTCTCTGGCATTCATTCTATTTAAAAAAAAGGACCAAACCAGGACACCACTATATCGAACCAAACCATTAATTTTATGAGCCGTTACACCTTTATAGCAGACAGTCAATAACAGGGTCAGGCTTAGCTATCCGATCATTAGCTCATTTATCATTTCTACACGGTTCTCTCTCGCAGCCACGCACGATCCTCTCTCACCTTGGCATAGACTTGCGTCAGGGCGGGGCCAAGCTTGTCAGGCTCCCCCCTCAGGATGATGGTCTCAGAGCCAGAGTCCAGGGGAGGCATCTCCACTGAAACGCCCGTGGCCTCCATGATCTCGTGCAGGGTGTTGCCCTTGGGCCCCACGATGTACTTGTGCTGCGACTTCTTCACCTCCACTGAGATGGTGGTGGTTTTCCTCTTCTGCAGGCGGGGCGGGGGTGAGGGAGAGAGGAATGGTTGGAGGAAGGAAAAAGAGCAAGAGAGAGAAACAGAGACACAGAGAGTTAGAGTGTTAGAGAGAGAGAGAGAGAGAGAGAGAGAGAGAGAGAGAGAGAGAGAGAGAGAGAGAGAGAGAGAGAGAGAGAGAGAGAGAGAGAGAGAGAGGACAGAACAGTAAGAAGAGGAGGAGAAAGACCAAAAGGACAAAACAGAGTTGGAGAGAGAGAGAAGTGTGGAAGAGAGGGGAGGGAGACAGGGAGGGAGACGTATACAAGAGGAGGAGAGGAGACTGGCAAGGAGGGGGGGTGATTGAGGGAGGGAGGAGGGAAGAGGAAGGAGGCGGAGGGCGAGCGATGGCGAGAGATTGCGAGAGGACAGAAAGGACAAGAGGAGGAACGGGGAGAAGATGAGTGTTCTGTCTCCAATCTGAGCACCAGATATCATTAGAATTCCCATCCTGTTCTCGGCTCAAATCCAATTTTCTCATTATCTCTGCCCGGCGCTCAGTGATCAACACAACCACCCCCCTTGTCCTATAGGAACATCAAAACATTACCTCTGTGTTCTATCAATCCATCCCTCTTTCCAAGACCATGCCCTTCTCATGGCTTACGTAAGTCCATGTACAAACACACACAAGTTTGTTTTGCTATCTGAGTGGGCCCGACCATTCCCTTCCATTCAAAATTGTGTTGTCTCTAACCACTGACCACTAACCTTAACCCTTAACGCAATTTGATCCCTAACACTATCTCTGAAACTCCCGAACAAGGTCAAGTTTGTCATGTTTCACTATCATTGTGAGGACATGTGTTGCCCAGAAGGGTAGTTAAACAGTAAAAACACAGTAAAAAAAATAAAACAACACAAAAACAAACACACACACACACCTTGTCATCGTAGACGGCACGGATGCGGGCGATGGCGAGAGCCACGGCCTCCTTCTCTCCGGTGATGACTATCTCGTCCTTGTGCAGGCTGGGAGGGGGGATGCTGATCCGGGCGCCGGTCTCCTGGCTCAGCTCCTGCACCAGGCGGTTGTGGGCGCCGGCGATGAAGGGGTGGAAGGCCTTCTCCAGGGAGAGACGCTCCACCGCTCGTTTGTCCTGCCGGGGGGGGGGGGGGGGGGGGGGGAATCGAGGGAGGCAGTGGGCGGGTGATCATCACGCGAAAGATCGTTGCACGATAATAAACATTTTGATGTTAAACGTTTCCCTCTGGTTTCTAACCTGCTCGGCTGAGATGAGCAGGATCTCGTGGCGGGCCTTCTCGATGCCCTCCTTGGTGCCCGTGATGCGGATGTTGGCGCTGACGTCGTCCGGCCGCGGGACGCCGATCTTGGTGGCGGTCCTCAGCTCCAGCTCCTGCAGCTTCTCGCCGCTCTTGCCGATGACGAAGCGGTGATGCTCCTTGGGGATGGCCACCGACGCAGAAGCCTGCGAGCGGGAAAACCCAACCACTCAGGAGTGAGAACTTGACTTCTGTATTAGGGAGTTCGCCAACAAAAGACCATACAAGGCCTAGACAGGAAAAGACACCCCACATAACAACTGTGGTGGTACACACACACACACACACACACACACACAAATCAGCAGAGTAGATTCTGCTTCAGCTTCACTTTTAGTGCTGAGTTCATTAAACAGGATCCCAGATTGGTGTGTGTGTGTGTGTGTGTGTGTGTGTGTGTGTAAGGAGGGAAGGGACATTCCGAACATGCATTTTCTGCTCAAACGCCAGACTGCGAGTCTTGTGATTTGACCGGCATTCTCAGAAGAAAAACACTCAAGAGGTGCAATCATCGCTTGCTCCACTCTTCACAAGCAGTTTTTCAAACTATATATAATGAAATGAAAAGGAGGTTCACATTGGTCAGAAGGGGGGGGGGGTTGAGCCAGTTGCACACTGCGCTGTCATTTATGCTAGTCCTGAGCTGAACCAACCCCACCTGTGTCTGTAGCCGTGCCACAATTTCCTTGCGGGCCTTCATGACCGAGTCCAGTTTTCCGGTCACCATGATGGAGAGCCCCTGGTCCTTGGACAGAGACAGCTCGATGTGAGCCCCGGTCCTCTGCATGATGTCCAGACACACCTTGGCCTCCTCGCCCTCCCCAAACTGGCTGTTATCCTTGTAGCGCCGCTCCTCCAGGGGCACGTGGAACACCTGCATGGGGGCCAGGAGGTGATCAAAGGAAGGTTTATGGATGGTAAACTTCAGAAGGGGTTTCATACCGATGTGAGTTAATGAATGTGTAATGTGTGTGTGTGTGTGTGACCTGGGTGATGACTGAGGCTTTGATGGGCCTGATCTTGCTGCTCCAGGCTCCTGCCGGCTCCCCAGCCTTGTCCCCAGGGGCCCCTTTCTCTGGCAGGGGAGGGAAGGCCTCCAGGTAGGTGGGGATGTAGGCCTCATCCTCTGGTACACCACCTAGGGAGGGAGGGGAGGGAGGGAGGGTATAAGATGTGCTAAATCAGCAAAGCATTTTGTGAAATGCCCTACTAGGCGGTAGCTGAGGCCTCCGCCATTTGAACCCCTTCCTAGTGAAGGACCCAGACAGCCCCTCTGGTGCCCTTACCGGTCATCTCCTGGTCCTTGAGCCCGCTGCGGTGCTCAGCGAAGCTCTCCGGAGTCAACACAGCCACTGAGCTCATGGTAGAAGAGTTAATCCGCTATTCCACTAATTACAGTTGGGGAGAAAAGAGGGAATTTGTTTTCAACCGTTAAAAACGAGATTAGTACATATCTTAAGCATACCCTAAGAGTCGATCTCCTAAATTAGCAAGACTAGGCCAAAACCAACTAGATAGAAATATGAATCAATCCTTGGCGAACAAAATATATGACAAGTTAGTACATTGGGATGTATGCCAGAGCCATCCTACGTGTGTTCTGTGGTTTTTTTCCAGAGGATCTCTGGGGCCTGTAGTCCCAGCAGTGACCACACTACTTATGGGGAGTCCCCAGTGGCCCTTGTTCTGCACCTGCATGGCCCAATTAACACTTCACACTACACTACTAAAGAAATCAAATAGCTAAATCCTAATATAGAGCAACTACTGTAGCTGAAACACTATCAAAATCTTGTTTATTAACTCGATACCAACCGTGTAACATGTATGTAAGTATCCATACACTGTTCACTCACTCCATACATTTCAAGTACACTTTTCAAAACCTTTAAAACAAAGAGACACTTAGGTCTGATAGATAACCACAACTCCAATTGGTATAGGAAAGAGCTGGTGATGTACTCATCAAGTTACTAGAAATTGACGGATTAAAAAGAACTATGAAAAATATCAAGCAAAATGACAAACCAATGAGCTAACCTCTTTTGTATATCTGGACCTAGCAGATGCTTACCTGCAAAAGGTCGTTTACCAGAGAGTCCGTCCCGTTGGAGGCTACCGTAATCGCTTCAGTGTCAGTCTGTCGGTTTGGTCCTGGAGGCAGCAGGAGGAGGAAAACATCTCGAACAAAATAGAAACGCTCCGAAAGCAAAGGCTACTGTACACTGATGAAGGTTGGTCTTGGGGAAGGGGAAGAAACATGAACCCACTAGACACACACAAGAATACAGGCTACCTCCCCCCCCTATCTTTTACACAAACGTTACAAAAACAAGCACCCAGCTTATAAACCCCTGTGGATGTGCTCAGCCCCAGGCTTCGGAGAGTAGGGTCAGGAGGGAAGATGGCAGTAAATAGCAGCCAGGCACTATGGATAGCCTCTGCTAACCTGCTCTGGGGACGTGAGGGTCTAATTGGCACCTCTGCCTGCAGAGCGCAGATCACACTCCCTATGGTCGGCGATGCCCATGGCTGCAGCCCTCCACACAGACACATGCACTGCATGCGACGCATGAACAAGAGATATGCATGAAAAAAACAGACTGCACACACAGCTTTTAAAGCCTAGCACATGCATGCAACAATGAAAACGCCGTTGTTGACAGGAGAAATACTAGGATGTATGTGGCCAGCAACCAATGCTACACAAATCCACCACAGAACACAAACACACCAGTCACTCCTCGTTGGACCACACATGAGAGATCAGAAATGTTATGAGAACGGAAGCTATAGCTCAATAATTGAGTTCAGCTCATTGTTTGAATAGGATGAAGTCAAGCTAAATGGTAAGCACGCATGCAAAAAGAACCCAGACTATATAATTCCTTGCCTATTGTTTCAGATCTTGGCAACTGCACTTGAAAATATAATAATGTAGCTAGCAAAGAGCTTGCAGGCGGGGTGGAAAGGTGGGTTGGTTTATTTGTTTAAGTCAGCTTGCTCGTAGCAGGTTGCGATGCGGCCCAACACAACACAGCCTAACTCAACTGGCTCCACAAAGCATAACACAAGATTAACAACCTTGCTAGCAAGCAAGCTACACTGTTGACGGGGTTAATATCGCACTATTAAGTCACCCATGGGTCAGTGATCAGTGATGGGCTATCCATCTTTGGAGCAAAATTCAAAGCTAGGTGTATGAATAGCTACAGACATAGCTGAAAATACCACCAAACAATAAAAACATTTCCATTCCATGCATCTGTACAACACAACAGTGGCTAAACCTAAGCCGCGGTTAATACTGTTAGTCTATGTATGGCCAGCTAGCACATCATTTGGGTGCGGATTGGCTACCTAGTATCTAAATGTAGTTATATTGCTAAGAAACGTCTGCAGTTACTTGCCTTGCTGATTATATTGGCTAGAGCGGTCAGGTAACGGTACATCATTATCCTATCCTGGCTGAGCAAGCTAACGCTAGACGGCTATATCATGTTCGGCAGCCGCTATGTTGACATTTACAGTAATACAAAATAAAATAATAATAAAGTTTTGCAAGATACCCGTGACATGGTATGGTTGCCTTAGTTATGCATACACAGCACGTTCAAGATTTCATAGAAATTCAGATCCTACCTTTCAAGATGGAATTGAATAACTGCAATTTGACAGGTGTCGGTGTAAGCGCACACGCTCCCTCTCTTCATTCGATCGCCATTGGTCTAGCGGAGGACTTCCACCATCCAACACAGCCTACAGAGGAGGAAAAGCCGCAGTATCTTTGCGCATGAGGAACATCCCAGTTAAATAGGACTGTATCCTAATGCCATTTCCTGAGTAATTACTCAGTACTAAAATGTGAATGGTAAAGCGTAAATATGTGACGGACCGTCTTTAATAATTAAGTCATGAAATTGTGTGAATGGGGTTTGTTATTAAAATTCCAAATGCAGATGAGCTTTAGCCTGCAACTTTTCAGATTGACGGGTCTACTTCTCATTCATAATAAACATGCACTGCAAGATGTATCAGATACGTAGGATATTGAGTAAATAAATGCATCCATATTGTGCACATGTTTAATATTAGAAATACAAATTCCACCGAATAGTGCAGAAGAAATACATGTCATTAATGCTAAATAATTAGGTGATGGACATCTTACCTAATGTAGGCTATCGTTTGTTTTCTCCCGCAACACTGGCATGATCATTCCACTAGATGGAAGTACTTGACAAAAAACATGGAAATGACATCAGGTGCAAAGGTTTGTCACATGTCAAATCCACTGTGGCCATTACATTGAAACCTTTGCTTTATTTTCCGTTTCGCCGGCGGAGTTACCTGGTTTAAGTGTTCTACCTACATGGCTGGCAATGCAAAACCGGAGAATAAACGGCTCCTGCTAATTATTTGGCTGCAATTCATGTCATGTTCATGTAGAGAAAATCAATGATTGTAGGCTCATGAGCATCTGTGATAACTTTGTGAAGCCTATTTTCATTCGTAGCCTACATAAAAAAAATTATAATAACGAACCCGATGGGCTACTAATCTCATTGAGACAAATTATGTCAACTGAAATGAAGTTTTCTTAAGAGAAGGCATTGGTGACGAAGAGGAATGAGAAGAGAAGGGACCGAAAGGTAGAAAGAGAAGGGAGTGATAGAGAGGGGTGGAGAAATCCCGAGGGGGGGTGGGTGTGGGGGTGTAGGCTACTATCCTTCCTCGCATCCCACACAAGCTCGTAACAAAGAACCGGCAACAACGGATGATAATGCTCCTGGATTTAACAAAAAAGCAAACAGCCACGAAACAAAAGGGAATATTCCCCACAACCCGGCACGTATTTGGTGATGTACGATTGTGTTTACATTGACTTCTGTATATTTTTGAGAAACCTCTCTCAAATTTGGCGAAGTTGACTATTTCGACCTGGAGACGACCTGTTAAAAAGAAAAAGCGAAACATCTTTTTCACAACATATCAAACGCTCACTTAAAAGTTTGCTTTTGATCAATTGTGGTAAGTTTCATGTACTTAATTTTCCTTTGTGACAGCTGATACTGTGAGTTGATCGGTAACATGTATCTTTCTGTGGCGTTGTGGATTTTCATGAATTGTTAACGTGCATATCCTTGCCTAAATGTAGGCTACATGGAATGTGCCAGTCGGGCACATGAATCCTTGATTTTAGTAGTCTACAATTAGAACAAAATAGTAGAATTTCACTGTTTAGAGTCTTACTAGCTCTCAAAAGTCCTCAATTGATTAATCGTGGGAATTGCAGTAGGCAACATTATTGCTGTTCAGATACTTTACAGGGTTTATTTGTCTTTCGCGTTTGTTTGTGTGTCATTGTTCCGGCCACCGTGGTGGACCATGTACTCCCAGGGTCTGTGATTCTGTCTAATAGCTTTAGTCAACCATTCTGGTCACAGACACTGTATCCAGTGTTCTGGATTTCTCCCCCTAATACCTTACCCCATTAAATACACTGACCCATTACTGTAAGACTAGACCAGATGGCCTTATGTGCATACCCCTATAAAGCATTTTGTTAATGGAGGTTGGAGGTCCACTTAAGCACTTAGGATTGCCAGCTAGACCGTTTTACTTAGTGGATCACACAATGGATGTAAAGGTACAATGTGCAACCACTAGACTGTATACCTGCCATTAATGGAGAGATACAATGGCGTGGCTGTATGTTTGGATAAACTGGAAGACTGCCCCAGTGACCTACTGTATTTGTCTGGCTGTATAATACTCAGACAAATGCTGCCATTGACCGAAACAGGTCAAGAAAGTAAGGCTCGACAAAAGGGTCCAGCCATTCTGAGGGTCTTGGATCTTGAGAGAGAGCTTTCTCTTTAGATAAACACACACATACGGTCAAAAACACAGAATTTGCCTAAACGGTTTTATTCAGAGGAAGATTAAGTGAGACTCCTACGGTTCCATCATGCAGAACATCGAAAGTGTTGAAGTGTTGAATATACTTATATTATATTTACAGCCACCACAAGTGCTGACCAGATTTCGTCCAGAAACGTTACAGTTGCTGTGAAAATACAGGTCAGTTAAGTGGGTGTAGAACAGAAGGATACTGTAAGTGTTGATAGGGACTGAACCAGTGTTGATCCACTTTGTGGTAGGAAGATGTCAAATTGAACAATTCAAGGAATGCTGTCATCTTGCATGTCAAAGAGTTTCAGTATACTACCCTTGTCATTACAATCCTCTTTTAAGACAAACTCTTTTCAAAGCCTTTTTCAAGCCTTTATTACATTTACATTTATCCGGCTTTATTATTATGGCACTATTATTAAGAAATTGGAGTGTATAAAATGAGTATAAAATGTGAATATGCCTTAACTTAAATAAGTTAACCACTCCTGAGAGAAGATTTATACAGCATTTCTGTTGAGTCTACAAATCTTGTTCATTCCAGTGCAAAGCTCATTGAACTGTAGGCAGCTCAAAATGAATTCCCTGAGCAAATTGCCCAGAAAGATGCAATACTCTTTCTTGAAGACCTTCTTCACCATATTTGACCACATTACTCATTCACCCACACTGCTTGGATTGGTCTAAGCTACTGCTTTGTCATGAGGACAAGGTTTGAATTCCCCCTGTACTTTTGTTTGGATAAAAATGTCCTCCAAATGAAGACATTCTTGTCAGAGACAGATAAATGAGAGCACGAACCCCTCGATTCTGTACCGTGACATGATACAGAGAGGAGCCAATGTGAAGGTTGGGCTTTCATCAGCTGCTTCTTTTGAATGACAAGAATGAACAGAGAGTGGGGAGGGGGGGCTGTAAATGTTCAGTGTGACCAAATGGGAAGCTTTGTTAGTCATGCAGAATGAAATGTATGCAACCAACCCATGGTAAGCATTCAAGTCACGCTAGTATGAAACAGTTGTGATAACCCAATGTTAACTGGATTGAAACAGATATAGGATAAACAGGGGTATTTTCCAGGACGTGTTTTTGTTGAAGAAAGCACTGCTGTGATACCATCTTTTCACTAAATTGTAAGTCTGCCTTCTCTTCTTACCTCGGTTCCTTCCTCTCATATTGCCTTCTTTCGGGTTGCTGTTGTCCATTAACCAGCATTACAGTGGTGGGTGGGTGGGTGTGTCGACTAGGACACAGGTGGTGCAACACAGAGTGAAGCACTAAGGAGATTTAAAGGGGTTGTGAAATATATTAAGCAGCATGGTTTGCAGTCGGAGTTGACCTAGAATTATGTCTGAAAAAAGATCGCACGATTCCATGGTGAAGTGTTAAGAATTCTGGTTGGCTCTTTCAATCAAGAGACATCGGTTTTGGTTGAACAATTTATAACAATGGAAATAGTTTTAACTATAGTAGTTTTAACTACTTCCTTCCTTGGAGCAGCTAGTATAGTGTATGTACATGGGTTGGGGGTATAGCTCAATAGTAGAGCATTGGACTGCAGCTCAAGAGATCACAGGTTCAATTTCCCCTCTCTGCACGTCGCTTCAAATAAAAGCATAATTTAAGTACATTATATTACATACAATAATCGGACAGGGAGTGTAAATAATGTAAATCCCCTGATATTTACATGCATACATACAACAGTATGGAGGAGGGGTGGCTGCAGCAATATACAGATACATAACAACATAATGTTGTGGGGGCATGTGTGTCTGTGTCCATTAATGCATGCAGGGCAATCCCAGGGAAGGCCTAATGAGCTTGAATCAGCATTCCTGCAGTTGGTTGTGTGTGTCGGAGGTTGTCAACTGATGGCATGACGTGCAGCTCAAGTTCCTGCAGCGTTTTTGCTTTTCGGCACGCATAAATTACGTGTCATTTGGCCCTCTTTGGAGTCTGTTGTATCTTGAAATTGCGCAAGGATGTTAATGTTAAATGTTGCAGAAATAGAAATACACAAATACAGAACCGTTCATAACAACAGCCATGGAGAAACATGCAATGAGACTTTTTGTTTTTATGCGGTTAAAGTTGTCTAACGTTCCAAATTGTTTGTGCTGCTTTCAAAAAGGTAAAATTTTGCAGACTCCATATGCAAAGGGAACTACACCCAACTGGGTTTGGGCTTCATACATCAGGTACACGAGGTACAAAGGGCACCAGAAGACTTAAGTCGAAAGGTGAATGTATTGTTTATTATTATGTTGCCTCAATGAGACCCGACTGTAAAACAGTATCAACCGCTTTTTTTCAGAAGTCTTCCTGCTTGTTGTAATTGAGTCGAGGAGTGTCGATTTTCCGGAACCCTCCTCCTTCCAGTCCAAAGTTTCAATTCTCTCGCTCTAGGTTTTTCCTCAATTTCCAGCTCAAAGGGATTTGTATTGTCGTAATACCAGAGTTCAAAGTCTACTTGGGAATGTGTCGTAATGTGATCATAGAAAATGTTTCTGGGTAGTGCGGTGCAAGGGTACAGTTTATAACAGTCATAAGGAATAATTGTCACATTTAATGAGTAATCCTTGAGAGATCTAAAACAATATGTGTGGCCTTTTTGTTGGGCAGTGTGTTGTGATGACATTGGCCTTCCTCTTTGAAATGTCATGGTGTTTATGTCTCTTCTCTTCCTCTTCAGGCAACAATGACACCACCACAATGACCTTTCATAAAGAAGCCTGACCTCTGATTGGCCAGAGCCCTAATTGGAACATCCTCTGGAATAAAGGCCACTCCCAAACATGTCTAGTCCGGAACCTTCCATAGGTCCGGTGTCCATTGTAACCCCCCTAACAGAAACCAAACCCAGACCACCTATCTCTCAGAAACCCTCAATGGACTCCCCTCCGGGACAGAAGGATAGTACACTCCAGACTTCTGGAGGAAAAGTAAAGTGCATCATTGACAGATTTAGCCATACGGATGCTACAGTAACAGCAGTGGAGCCACCCACCAACAGTGCCTCCAAACCTAGCCCTAAGAAGAGTCCCAAGAGGGCCCCCACCGTCAAACCCAAACCGGTCCGTACCACTCTCCAGTCTCAAAAAAGGGGGGACAAGGCCCCACCACTTCCTCTGAAGCGGAGTCTTATTCTGCGGCAGCAGAGCGACCAGGCTAAGAAGGAGGCACTGAAAGGAGGCGAGGGCAGTGGGATTGTTGCCAGTGTGGAAGGAGGACGATCAGGTAAGCACTGCTAATTGCAAGGTACATTTTTGTCACAGCTCCCGGTCATATACTACCTGCTTAGTTCACACCAGTACAGAAAACAAAGTCTCAGGCTGGCTGGCTGGTAACACAGGTTAAGAATATGTATTCGATATGTAACTGATATGTATTCACTCTGTGAGTGAACTTAGACACATCTATGCAAATGCATCTACTTTTATGCTGAACTGTTTGTTTAGCCAGGGTGGAAAATGGTAAATAAAGACATACAAATGACACAAATGGGCGAATCATGTGCAAGTATGAACAGGTTGATAGCTGAATGTCTTGAAGCTATTTCCCCTGAGGAGCAGAGAGTGAGTCATATATCCAGCTCATCCAGAGGGAGATAAGGGGTGAGGTCATGTGACCGACCCTTACAAACCGAAACTGGTTCTGTGAGCTTGAATGCTTTGGCATAAGGAAACACACCAAATTGTGAGGGTGTGTGTGTGTGTTAGAGAGTCGAACCAATTCCTATGCATATTAGCGTTTGTGTGACAGGAAAGGGAGGGGAAACATGAAGGAATAAGAAAGCAGGTGTAAATGATAGTTGACCAGGTGGATTGTGTGTACATATTGCTTGCCATGTAATGAGGTTTTTCACATAAGTACAATCCGCTCAACCATACACAAATAGTAGCTAGCTTTTGAGCTCTCTATTTGTTTCCTACATTGTGTAGTATGTTGCTAAGTACACTTTGCTGAAATGAACTTTATCTGGTTAGCCATCGCAATGTAGAAATTGCATTCCTTTGGTACTATCAGATTAACTCAAGGTAAATATGAATATTCTTGGGCTGTTCCGAATTTTGTACTAACAGGAAATCAATTGTCATGTAATTTTTCCCGTTGAGACAATGTTGTTAGCTCCTGTAGATGCCTGCATCCTTCAGTTCTTCTCTCTTTCTCTCATACTCTTTCCCTGTCTGTTTTCTCTGTTGTTTTACGTTTGTCAGTCTCTCTATCGTCATGTAAACATCCCACTCAACACATAAACAAGTCATAGCACATTTGAGCACAATTTCCGTATTTTACATCACATGAACTCAAATCATCATACATATTTGATGTAGTAAAAGTGCACTAATATAAAATGCTTTATCAGGTGCCCTGCACTAGAGACAAAAGCTGTTAGCCTAGGATTTCACGCTGACTGGACAATCCAGTCCATCACGTGTTCAGCTATGGAGCCCATTAATGTTTACCTAACAGAGATGGACACACCAGAGAAAAGGAATGAGAAGGGATGGAAACAGCTGTCAGTGGAAGTGAGACGTCTTATCTCAGGGTACACATTAGACAGACTTGACGGGAAACAAGCCTTTCAAGCCACCAGATTCAGAGTTCAGAGGCTGCTCTGGGATGGATTCCCAGTTCACGGAGCCGAAAGGATGAGAGAATAATGGGTCTTCATATGTGTGCTGTACGTGTGGCCCGTTGAGTGAAGTTTATGTAGCAGCCTGCTTTTGTGATCTGCATTCATTAAAGATGGGAATTGGTCTTTTAAAAAGAGGTGTTTTTCTTTAGTATTGTTCAAAGTCTTTTTATTGTCAGATTCACAGGTCAGACTGGGCACTGAAATTCTTAAGATAAGACAACGCAAGCACCTGGCATAACATATAAGTACACAGAACATACAGTTAGGTCCATAAATATTTGGACATTGACACAATTTTCATCATTTTGGCTCTGTATACCACCACAATGGATTTGAAATGAAACAATCAAGATGTGCTTTAAGTGCAGACTTTCAGCTTTAATTTCAGGGTATTTACATCCAAATCAGGTGAACGGTGTAGGAATTACAACACATTTTATATGTGGCCCCACCCTTTTTAAGGGACCAAAAATAATTGGACAAACTAACAATCATAAATCTAATTGTCACTTTTAATACTTGGTTGCAAATCCTTTGCAGTCAATGACAGCCTGAAGTCTGGAACCCATAGACATCACCAGACGCTGGGTTTCGTCCCTGGTGATGCTCTGCCAGGCCTCTACTGCAACTGTCTTCAGTTCCTGCTTGTTCTTGGGGCATTTTCCCTTCAGTTTTGTCTTTAGCAAGTGAAATGCATGCTCAATTGGATTTAGGTCAGGTGATTGACTTGGCCATTTCAGAACATTCCACTCCTTTGCCTTAAAAAACTCTTTGGTTGCTTTCACAGTATGCTTCGGGTCATTGTCCATCTGCACTGTGAAGCGCCGTCCTATGAGTTCTGAAGCATTTGGCTGAATCTGAGCAGATAATATTGCCAGAAACACTTCAGAATTCATCCTACTGCTTTTGTCAGCAGTCACATCATCGATAAATACAAGGGAACCAGTTCCATTGGCAGCCATACATGCCCACGCCATAACACTACCTCCACCATGCTTCACTGATGAGGTGGTATGCTTTGGATCATGAGCAGTTCCTTCCCTTCTCCATACTCTTCTCTTCCCATCATTCTGGTACAAGTTGATCTTGGTCTCATCTGTCCATAGGATGTTGTTCCAGAACTGTACAGGCTCTTTTAGCTGTTTTTTGGCAAACTCTAATCTGGTCTTCCTGTTTTTGAGACTCACCAATGGTTTACATCTTGTGGTGAACCCTCTGTATTTACTCTGGTGAAGACTTCTCTTAATTTTTGACTTTGACACAGATACGCCTAACTCCTGGAGAGTGTTCTTGATCTGGCCAACTGTTGTGAAGGGGTTTTTCTTCACCAGGGAAAGAATTATTCTGTCATCCACCACAGTTGTTTTCCGTGGTCTTCCGGGTCTTTTGGTGTTGCTGAGCTCACCAGTGCGTTCTTTCTTTTTAAGAATGTACCAAACAGTTGATTGAGCCACACCTAATGTTTTTGCTATCTCTCTGATAGGTTTGTTTTGATTTTTCAGCCTAACGATGGCTTGCTTCACTGATGGTGACAGCTCTTTGGACTTCATATTGAGAGTTGACAGCAACAGATTCCAAACACAAATACCATACTTGAAATGAACTCTAGACCTTTTATCTGCTCCTTGTCAATGAAATAACGAACTCCCATGAGGGAATAACATACACCTGGCCATGGAACAGCTGAGCAGCCAATTGTCCAATTACTTTTGGTCCCTTAAAAAGGGGGGGGCCACATATAAAATGTATTGTAATTCCTACACCGTTCACCTGATTTGGATGTAAATACCCTGAAATTAAAGCTGAAAGTCTGCACTTAAAGCACATCTTGATTGTTTCATTTCATATCCATTGTGGTGGTATACAGAGCTAAAATGATGAAAATTGTGTCAATGTCCAAATATTTATGGACCTAACTGTAAATTACATCTATGCTAAGCTAAATAAGTAAACCTCCTAAATATACAGATAAATATAAATAATACAATATACTAAACCCTAAATACACATAATAACCTATTGCTAACCCTATAAACCTATTCTAAACTAAGTGAAGTACAGTGAAGTACAATAGTGCAATATTACTGATAGTGCAACCAGTAGCTGAAAGTGACAGTGTGTAAGTAACTAGTAAGAAGTGAATCAATGACCATGTCAATGTCCATTCAGGAGCCTGATGGCGAAGTACAGTGAAGTACAGTAGTGCAATGTTACTGATATTGCAACCAGTAGCTGAAAGTGACGGTGTGTAAAGTGACTAGTATGTGAATCAATGTACATATCACTGTCCATTCAGAAGCCTGATGGCCCTTGGATAGAAACTGTTGTCCAGTCTGCGTGTGCGCGACCGAATGCTGCAGTATGCCTGCCAGAAGGCAACAGGGTAAAGAGACTGAAGGATGGGTGGTAACAGTCTCTTAGAATCCTGCCAGCTTTCCTGAGGCATCGTGTGTGGTAGGTGTCCTGTAGGGCTGGGAGCTTCCTGCTGATGAAGAACTCAGCAGAACGGACCGCACTTCGTAGGGCCTTGCGGTCCCTGTCTGTGCAGCTCCCATACCACACTGTGATGCAACCAGTCAGAATGCTCTCTATAGTGCATCTGTAAAAGTTAATGAGGATGACTGAGTCCATACCAAACTTCTTCAGTATCCTCAGGAAGATGAGGCGTTTCCGGGCCGCTTTGACCACCTTGTCCGTGTGAACAGACCAGGTGAGGTCATTGCTGATGTTCACGCCGAGGAACTTGAAGCAGCTGACCTTCTCCACTTCGGATCCGTTGATGAGTAGGGCTCCTCCTGCCTACAGTCCACAATCATCTCCTTGGTCTTGCTGACGTTGAGAGAGAGGTTATTGTCCTGACACCATGATGTCAGGGTATCAATCTCCTCTCTGTAGGCTGACTTGTCACTGTCAGAGATGAGGCCCATGATGGTTGTGTTGTCAGCAAACTTAACAAGGAAGTTGGAGCTGTGCGTTGCCGCACAGTCGTGAGTGAACAAGGAGAACAGGAGGGGGCTTAGCACACAGCCCTGGGGGGTGCCTGTGTTGGTCATCAGTGTGGATGAGGTGCGGTCACCGATTCTCACCACCTGTGGCTTCCCCGTCAGGAAGTGGAAGATCCACTTGCAGAGGGAGGTGCTTAGTCCCAGGTCCACAAGGAGACCAGTCTGGAGGGGATGATAGTGTTGAATGCTGAGCTGTAGTCAATGAACAGCATCCTCACATACGTATTCCCTTTGTGCAGGTGGGAGAGAGTGGTGTGCATAGTCAGAGCGATGGCATCGTCTGTAGACCTGTTGGACCGGTATGCAAACTGCATAGGGTCCAGGGTGGGGGGCAGCAAAGAGCAGATGAATGATTTGACTAGCCGCTCAAAGTACTTCATGATGACAGAGGTCAGTGCTATTGGGCGATAGTCGTTCATACATGTGACCTTGGTGTTCTTGGGCACAGGGATAATGGTGGTCCTCTTGAAGCAGGTGGGGAGTACAGACAGGCTGAGGGAGAGGTTGAAGATGTCACTGAAGACCCCTGCCAGCTGGTCAGCGCAGCCCCTGAGGGCCCTACCTGATATGCCGTTGAAGCGCTGCCTCACCTCGGCTGCAGTTAGTGTAGGCACACCACTGGCTAGGCTTCCAGGTAGCTCCACTGCAGGGGGGTCACTGTCCCTCTCAAAGCGTAGAAGGAATTCAGCTCGTCTGGCAGTAGGAGAGAGGACTGGGTCTCACTGTAGCCTCTCCCTTTGTAGTCTGTAATGGCTTGTGCACATTGTTCGGTATTATGGTTGTTGCAGAAGCCCTGTGGTCTAACTCCTGTGCTCTCCCTCTCCCCCAGAGCCTGATGGGAAGGAGGTGGACCTACAGCTGATTGGAGGAGCGGAGGCAGAGGCGGAGCACGCCTCGGACACGCCCCCGAGCCCTTGCTGTGACAGGGACTGCAGCTGTGTGTGCCACCTGCAGCGACCCGGCATGAAACTGGTGTGGGTGCCCATAGAGGAGGAAGATGAAGAGGAACAAGAGGGGGATGAGAGTGAGGGGGAGGAGAGAGGAGCGGAGGGGGAGAGCGAGGCAGGGGAGGAGGAGGAGGAGGAGGAGGAGGATGAGACTGAGGAAAGCAGAGGCAAGCTGAACAAGGCCAAGTTCCATCACGTTCTGGATGTTCTCATGGCTGATGGGGGCAGTAGACTGTCCGACCCTGGACCCCAGGTGGTCTTGACCTCCTTCGCTCCCATATGCCCAGGGTCTCCCCCCATCCCCCCCAAACGGATATACTCATCTAAACGCTGTCAGGAAGAGGAAGAAGATATCTACGAAGACATTCTAGTCGTCGTGGAGCCCAAACCCAGAACTGACCTCTGTCAAGAAATGGATATCCCTCTTATTAGGGTTCGGAAACCCGCCAGGCGATCCAAACTGCACAGCGAAAACTCTGACCCCACTTCCGACCAGGACTTACCCTTAAGCACGGACGACAACCCGCCTGCTATCCCCCCACGGATGCCTGTCGAGAAAAGTGCTCGCAACCTCTCCCCGGCACAGAGGGGGGGGATAGCCTTGCCCCAGCCCACGGCCGAGGAGTGGCGCTCCCTACGCCCCTCGTCCCCGAACCTCTGTGCCAGTCAGGTGACCCCCCAACGGGCGTCCGTCCCTGCCTCCCACAGCCCCATCCTTCCCGTCCGACCCCCCCCTCAACCCCCCAAGACCGGCAGAGACCCTCGGAGGCTGAGCAATGTTTCGGTTCTGTCCCTCACACAAGCTAAAGGTTGGTGGGACAGTCAGATCTGGGATTGAAATACCTCTATATCAACATGAACTAGAGTAGGACATTTCAGTGTGTTGGTTTTACAGTAGATCCACCTGTATAGAAGTATTTAGAATACAAAAGATATGGTCAGGAAGCTTTGTTGTTCATGAAATAGACGTGGACATTTGTCTTCAGCAATCTGGCAACACTGAAAAATGAAACAAACGGTGAAGAGCAATTCAAATACATTTTCAGCAGCAGCAGCAGTCCTCATGGGCTATTGAGGCGGGGGGGGGGGGGGGGGGGGGTATTTTATTCTGTCCCTGTTTAGAATGGTCTCAGCAGAGGGCTGTGACTTCTTGTAAAGATGGAAAAAGATGGACCATATGTAACAGATTAAGGAAACAGTTGTTTACAGCACGGTTCTGTGTCTCTCTCTAGAACAAGAGGAGAACAGTGGGAACGAGGGAGAGAACGAGGAGACGACTGAAAAGTAAGCTTTCCCAAAACCACTTTTAAACCCCCACACACACACACACACTCACTGATTGGTCACTTCTGTGTCAGATTTGACTCTTGCCTTGTCCTTCATCGACCAGACACTCCACACTGAGAAGAGGATCCTCCATTGACTGGGAATCCAGCCTCCAGGACGGTAAGGTCACCTGATATGACTGACAACCAAATCGAGACAAAAAAGAGCTACTGTAGAAACTGGTTTTGGCTAATACGTTGGCTAATAGCCAATGTATACATTGTGTATACAATACAAGACGAGGAAAAGCAACATTTTGCACACAGTGTCATTGCCACCCACAAAGAACCGACCAATATGCTGGGATGTGTTCCAAAGTAGGTTAAAAGGTGCGTCCTCGAATTGGCACAACCGTCACTAGTTTTAGGTCTCACTCTGCAATGAATCAGATCGTAGAACACACCTGTGGGTGTGATGAGTCTTTATATGTTCTGTATCAAAAAAAAAAAAAAAATCTGTTTCATTTTTTTTTTATTCAAGTCCACCTCCATCTACAGCGTATGCTTGATGTTATACAGATGAAATTACCTTTGAACTTTAACCCGCCCCCCCCCCAGAGCCTCTGTACCAGACGTACCGTGCCACAGTCATTACCAAGGAGATCCGCCGCCAGACCGTGTGCCGCAACATCAGTAAGACCAGCGCCGACTACCCGATGGACTGGAGCGCCCGGCGTTCAGGCCCGGGTCAGAGCACACTATGGCAGGACCTGCCGGCCGTACGAGACAGCGGCGTGCTGGAGACACTCAGCTCTGAGCAGTGCAAATACCAGGAGGTGAGAAAAACGTTGTTGTTCGTTAAATTGACGGGACATTTTTCTTCCGCCATCTGGCAGTACAGTGAAAAACGTACAGCACCCAGTTTAGACAGAGAGTACACCAAACAGGGGGTTGTAGAGGAGGAGGAAGAGGAGGAAGGGGACAAAGTTACTTGCGTTTCGCGTTTGATACTTGCGTTTCAGATCGTTAAAATAGGGCCCTGTAAGTGAATGACAGGTTCGGCCACCATTCTCTCTCTATTTCTCACTCTCACCCCTCTCCCTCCGCAGAGTATGTTTGAGGTGTTGACCTCAGAGGCTTCTTACCTGAGGTCGCTTCGGGTTCTCACCGAACACTTCCTGGAAAACCGTGACCTGGATGAGACCATGATCATTCGCGACAGGAAGACGCTGTTCTCCAACATCCTGCGAGTGAGGGAGGTCAGCGAGAGGTGAGAGGATGGAAAGATTAGGATGTCATTGAAACTAGCGTGAAAGGGTCAAAGGAGAAGTGTGTGGTCACATTTGTATGGTTGATTGTTGTCAAATGTAAGGAGGAGACAAAGGATTTGGAAGAGAGTGAGAGATGAGAGAAAGGATTCTAGATGTTATCCTCACATAACAGTGAAACGGTGACATTTCCCCAGTGTGGGATGAATGAAGTCAATCAATCAACATCTATGCCTTGAAAACCCTGTTTGTCGAACCTGGTTTCATCAAACGTCAAAACGGCTGTGCTACTTCATCAAACTCTCTTCTCGTGACAATGCTCATGAGGTTGACCTTTGACCCCCTCGCCCCCAAGGTTTCTGAAGGACCTGGAGGATCGCATGGACGAGAGTCTGGTGTTCTCGGACATCTGCGACATCATCCATTATCACGCCCAGCACAACTTCCCAGCTTACATCGACTATGTCCGCAACCAGATCTACCAGGAGAAGACTTACACTTCCCTCATGTATGCACACGCTAACACACACACTAACACACACACTAACACACACACTAACACACACACTAACACACACTAACACATACACACATGCTTAGATTTATTGTCTCCGCCTAATTTGCGCGCTTAAACATTGTGTCCTTGATGCTTGATGGTGGTGTGTGTGCGCACGCCTGTGCTCGTCCACAGAAAGAACAATGTCAACTTTGCCACGGTCATCACCCATCTACAGGAGTCTCCTCTGTGCCAACGACTGCCCTTCATGTCCTTCCTCCTCCTGCCATTTCAGCGAATCACACGCATTAAGATGCTCATCGAGGTGAGGGGCATTGTGGGGACTGTAGTTTCTGCTTATTTATTGTAGAGATAGGACTAGCGAGGACTAGTGATTGTCTGACCAGAGATTCAAATACACAGTTCTTTGGCTCTAACCACCAAAATACTATTGGTACAGTATGCACACCTGATTCTAGATATTCTGCTGTACTTTTTTACGTACACTATTTGGATAAAAGGTAATGTACATGTATATAGGTAGTTTATTTCTCATTGATTAAAAACTAGTCTGAAACCAACAAAGTTTATGTTGTGTTATGATCCCGGCTGCTCTGTGAATGACAGGTGAACCCAATTGCAAGACTCAGAATGCTGACATGATATGAACCAGGTTTATTGCAGACACAGAGGGTGATGATGAAGGTGAGATCCAGACAGGAGGGAGTGAGCTGTAGGCATTGGTACGAGGTGGTCCATGATGTCTGTAGTAAGCAGAGAGACAGAGTCGGATTAATAATCTTGAATGAATGAATGTACCCTGGTCAGGCCTGGAAATGGGAAGACTGGACTTGGACTAGATAAGGCAAAGACCAACGACCGTCTGGTTAGCAATGTTGAACTGGCAATGAGTCGATGGGAAGCCAGGGTAGATAAACTGTGCAGGTAATGACGGATAGGTAACAGGTGTGTCTGGTTGGGAGGTGAACTGGAAGACGTGGACCGGAGTGTTGGGGTATGTGACCTAGAAACACACACTTGACAGACACAAAACCAGGACTGGACTAGACAGGAACATGGCATGTCTTAATTCCAATGAATGATTTTGCCCTCATTGCTCTCATGTGATAGTTTTTCTCTTTAAACTGATTCAAATCCATGTTAATGGGTCCTAGCTAAATGCTCTGATATGGAAAAACAAAGTATGACACGTGTTCTTTGAGGTTTAGACCTACACTACCACTTCTGTATGTCTTGGACTGACTCCAGTCCAGGCACGTGAGTGTGTGTTTTAACCTCTCCACATGTTTATCAGAACATCCTCAAAAGAACAAAGGAGGGAACGGGCGAGGAACAGACCGCTTCCAAGGCCTTGGAGTCTGTGGCGAAGGTAACACCCTTGCCAGCAAACTGCATTCCAGACCATTCCATTCTAAAGCCTCACGCACACACACACACACAAACACACACGCCTTACACACATTGTGACATCATTCCATGTGTCTCTTATCCCAGTTGAAGGATATCCTTTTGTGTTATAGGTCATTATGTTATTTAGGGCACTGGAAATATGTGCTGAAGAACTAAAGTGACTACGGTTGTGTTATGTAAATGTTGTCTCAAAAGGGAGTGGCGTAGTAAAGGAAAATGGCCAAATACTCTTAAAGAGTTTTATGCTACATCAGAGGCACATGCAGGGCCGGGATGGGGAATCGGGAGAATTCCTGGTGGGCCGCTTCACTTTTGGGCCGGTCGAGGATTTTTTTGTTGTTGACATTTGTCACGTTAGTCTGTCTTCTCTTAAAGTAGGCTACACACGTTCCGCATTCTGACACCGCAGCCTCTGCATGGGTTGTACCATGTGAGAGAGTTCTCTCAGATAGGTTCAGAAATTCTCAGATAGGCTACCGATAGCTGGGCTGGGCGGCCCTACCTTAACGATACGCGTCAGGGAGGATGGATGGGAGCAGGGCCGGAGTGATGGCATCGCTAGACAAGGTTTTAACAATTGAAAAACGGCTGTTTATTTTACACAAAGGTCAAAAAAACTATTTTGCGCTCAAATAATGGCCCAAAAATTTCGCTTGCGCACTGTGCGCGCTCGCATTAACTGTGGAAGTCCCTATCTTGCATCACATCAAACCCATACGTCCTAGGTTTGGGCTAAGCCCCGAATGTTTACAACGTCTGGCTCCGTGCCTGATTAACACTCGGATCGTTTAGCAGGCTGTTTGGTATACAAAAAAAGTGGGCCGGTCTTGGGTCTGAAACTCTGAAGAGTTGAAGGGCTGAAAAGTGTCCCCACTCCGACCCTGGGCACATGTGAAAGTTTGGGCTGTGCAAAGAAACATAGTGTTTTGTAGTAATTGTGTCGTTTTCTTATCCGTTCTCTCTGTTTGTTTGTCTCTCTCTGTCTGTGATACTCACACACACACACCAGATCATAGAGGTGTGCAACACTGAGGTGGGGAAGATGAAGCAGGTGGAGGAGCTGATTCACCTCTCCAAGATGCTGGAGTTTGACAAGCTTAAGGTACATATAGACAAGTTTGCTGTTTTGGTAAACCCCGCTCAAGGATTCTATTAATTGTTATGTGCTCAATGGTTCGAAGGCACTATTTCTTCATCTTTCCCTCGAACTTTCTCTCCGTCTTGCTCGCTCTCTCCCTCTCCAGGCCATCCCTATCATCTCCCAAACACGCTTCCTGGAGAAGAAAGGAGAACTCCAGGAGATGGTCAAAGGATCCACGCTCTTCAACATGCGGGGCAAGTTCACCACTGTCCACCTCTTCCTCTTCAACGACCTGCTTATCATCGCCAGCAAGAAGGGGTGAGTTTCATCTTTTTGCTATTACCATTTGGTTTTTATGGCTCACCTTTTCTTTGTCTTTTTTTTGTGAGCGCCAGAGCTGAAAACATATCTTTCCATAAGTGCTGCTTAAGTACGATTGACTGAGCAGGAATATGATGCGATGATTTACACACATTACCCCTCATACGAAACTTGAATAAAATTTGAATAAATAAACTTTAGCCGGGACTAGGGAAAGGCAGGATAATCCAAGCTATGTCTGTAATTATAGTCACTTGCGAGCCAGCCATGTCGGTTACAGAGTCTAACCAATGTCATCTCCTTCCCACTATAGGAGGGATTTTTTTTTTTGTGTGTGTGTTTACATATTTCTAGCCCTGTGGATCTTGTTCTAATCCTTAGGCATACTGTGTTTATTTCTTGGAGGAATCCCTCATCTGACTTGTTTCTTGTCCCCGTCTCTTCAGCCCGGAACGTTTTGTTGTCCTGGACCACGTCCACCGCTCCCTGGTGCAGGTTCAGACACTAGGAGAAGACGCCGGCCCCAGCCCTGGCTACGAGCACTGCTTCTGCCTGACCCTGCTGGAGAACCACCAGGGACGCATGATGGAGAGGCTGCTCAAGGCCCCTTCACAGTGAGTGTGTGTGTGCGCGCGCGTGTGCGCACGTGTGTTTTTCGAATTTGGGCACGAAATGAAGGCAATTATCATCCTAAATGTGTGATTACACTCACAAAGGGAGATTCTAAATATATGTGCAAAAAATAGCCCATCAGCATGGAATCACCTGGAAGGGATTAGACTTTCCCATACTTACAAGTATGGGAAAAATGCTCTTGGAGGACTTAATAAGTGCTTAGCTGACACCCTGCTACAAGTCCTGGAATGTGACACTTGTCACATGTCATGCACACACGTTTGTGAATGCTGTGGGAGAAGATAAGATAAGAAAACGTAATTGCCCATAAAAGTTTCATAAAATATAAATTTCCGGCATTCTGGCAACATGGTATTGAACAACTAACAACTAAAATATTTTATTATGAAAATGATATACTATTTCCATCTGTTTATCCCAATTAGTGGATCAAGATTGACCTTATATGACCTTAAAATCGTATATCCTGTGTTCTCTTCGTATGATTAATTCATATGGATTTGTATTACAGTTTTGTAGGCAATACACGATGTCACCCTGGTTTCCCATGTCCTGTGCTTACATGACATGATAAACAAGGACTGCCTTTATGTATTTGTCAGTAACACTCACTTTCCTCTCAGGTGACTGACAAATGTTATGTAAATCCCTGAACCTCAATCGATGCCACAACGTTGATGACAACAGTCAACTTTACTCCACAATACCATATTGCTATGTGTGTGTGTGTGTGTTTGGCCGTTCACACAGATAGATATGAACAGAGGACATGTCTGTGCTTGTTTTTCAAGATGATCAACATTTTGTGGAATCGGCACAAGACTCTCATTCTTCCTCCCCTCTCTCTGTCTCCCTCTCTCCCTTCCTCCTCCTTGCTGTATTTTTCTCACCCTCTCTTTCCATCCTTCCCTCTCATTCTCTGTCTCCCTACTTTATTCTCTCTTTCCCTCTCATCCCTCCTTCACTTCACTTCCCCTCTCTCTCTCTCGCTCTCACTGGCTCAGGTCAGACATGCACAGATGGATGGCTGCGTTCCCTAACCCCTCAAACCCAGATGGAGACGAAGAGGAGGTCATATATGAAGACTGGGGTGAGATGAACCAGCAACAAGTTCCTATAAACTTCAGTTATTTGCTTGTTCCTTGTCACAGCCTCCAAACAAGTTGGCCTTAAATGGACACAGTTTGGGTTACTTTGCCGCACGGTTTACATTTTGTGGTTGCTTATTTACTGTGTGTGTGTGTGTGTGTCAGACTGCCCTCAGGTGCAGTGTGTGGAACAGTACATAGCTCAGCAGACAGATGAGCTGACACTGGAGCCTACAGAGATCATCAACGTGGTGCGCAAAACCAGCGGGGGTAAGCGACCAGAAAAGGCCAGCAGCCTGGTTACATTTCTGCCCCTGGGGACTTGCTTATCTATCAGTATGTTGTCATATGGCAAGACTAGAAGCCGAAAGTACAGTTAAATGCTACATTGTTCCCCCTATAACCCGTGCTTTGATATTTGGAAATATTTTTTAAGATATAATTTAAAGACAGTAGGACGGTTGCTCTTTGCTATAACATATTTTTTCCCCCATTTCTGGCTTCTTGTATGTCCTTATTCCAAAAATTGCCTCAATCCTTTGTCTGTACCATAGAAATGTGTTGATTTGCAATGATTATTTTGCATGATTGATATCGAAACCTCCAATATCCCTCATTTATTTTGCCTCCTTCCTTATCTCATCGCATCTTTACCTCCTCCTACCCTTTTTTCCCTCTTTGATTCCCCAAATTTTCCCCAGGGTGGTATGAAGGGATCCGTCTTTCGGATGGTCAGAAGGGCTGGTTTCCCATAGGGAATGTTCTGGAGATAACCAACGAGCATGTGAAGCGCCGGAACCTTCGAGAACGTTACCGGGTCATACAGGCTGCCAGCGCGGTCACTAACAACAAGAACCGCTGAGCTGCCACAGTGGAGCACAAGAGAACAATGTTAAAACATGGAAAACTCTTCTCCAAATTGCAGAACATAGAAGGAATATTAAGACATCTTGAAATGTTTAACTGAGATTGTGAGTAATCCATTTGTTCTTTTGGAAGACCCAGATTTCAGTCAAACATATGTTGACTGTAATATGAAAAACATGCACATATTATCTCAATTCAAGAGCTCTAGTTTCTTTTTTCTTTTTAAGAGAGTTAGAATTTGATAACATAAAAAATTATGTTTTATGGATCAGGAAATTATTCTATTGGAGAAGGATGACACAACATTGGATACTAGAAGTCTACTTGGCTGAGACATTGCTTTCTGTTTGTGATGTACAGTAAAGCGACAGATTTGTGTGCACCAGTAATTGAGGGAGTACCTGTTCTGCTGGTGTTACGCATGCCTGCTTGCAAAATGTTCTTGAATTTTTACCTCAGTATGAGCCAGTGCAATGTAATGTGGAGAACTCCACACACACCTACTAAGTATGATACATATTCCAGTTAAGAAAAATGTGTCCTGACAACCTATAATATTCTTTCACACTCGTGGAACATTTCATTCTTTTCATACTGGAAGACCTCCAGGTCAACAAGGTGAACTTGAAAATCCAGGACAAACACGGTTACTGGAAACATCTGGTGAGGATCTGGGCAAGGACATTGTTGAGCAAACTTATCATGGAGGACAATGAGACAAATCATTCTCAGAAAGTGCCTTCTCAATTTCACAGAATGCACATGCCACAGACATTGACAGGTTTGGTTAGTTGAAAACTAACCAGAATCTTTGAGAAACTATGCTCCATGTGTTTTAAAAGTATGTAAAAGTACAGACTGTCCTGTATGCCATGGCTTTGTAGATATTTACATGTTCAGTGATTATCTTATCAAGATTGAACTTAAGTGTTGTTGCACTGAGTCAGCATGTTTATTGCTTACTGTCAAGGGCTTGGATTCTATTCCTGGATTTGCTCAAAAATGTATCAATGTTGTATATATGTTTTATCTGGGGGTTTCTCATTTTAAGAAATGGTCTTAATAAATAAAAAAAATCCATTGGACAAAGAGCATTACTTTTTATTAATTCAATCAAAACAGCAGACATGGTCAAGAAAAGGTGAACTGTTCAAAATATTTCTCAAACTGAACCAACTATAAAAAAGCATCACTCAATGTGTCCGTTTGATATAAATCACAGTAACTTGGCGACCGTGCTGTGGTCAACTAGGTTGTGTGAGGAACATCACACATTATGTAAACATTTAACAGCAGAAATTAGCAATAAAGGCCCTGAATGTGCTAGATGCTCTTAAAAATACCTAGACATCAGGGTGCAAATCTGGAACTGGGTCAAGAGAACCCTGAGGGTTATTGGATAGCCATCTCACTCAGGCGCAAAAAATGCATTGATATCAATAGGCCAACTGAATCCCCAACCCTACCCAGCATTCTCTCTTGTGACTCGTAACAATGACAATGAAAGTTAGAGCAGTCCCTCGTCACATTACCAAACCACAACCTCTCACAGACCCACCCTCAATATCCTGATCCATAAGTATCCCAGTGTGCATCAACTCTCTATTTTCCTCATCCAATTTCAAACTTTCCAGAAAAGAGTCAAACGTGGCTTTTCCAGTTATTTGGTTATTGTACTGAAACCCCTGCAAGTTTCATATGCTTTTTGCAATGGCAGTGCATGAGACTGGTGGTAAGCGGCCATTTTGACGGTTGAGGTTTCCATCATTCTGGTTCTGGTTCCAGCCCTCCTCGTTCAGCCGGCTGACTCAGTTCTCACCCAGTCTCAGCAGGGCATCAGCTGCCTCCATCTCCACAGAAGACCCCAACCTCTCTAGGTGCCGCTCACCCCTGAAAATGGCAACCGAATGGAGCGGTCTGTCTCTGTGAGAGGCCCTCATCCCCTCAGTGACAGTGGACTGATCCAACGGTGTATGGCTAAGGGGTGTTTGGTGGTCTGGGGTCATGTTTGTCACAGACGAAACCCCATTTTCGTGGAGGTCCTTTTGAATAGCATGGACAGGAAGTCCATCTGTGTGAATGTGCTGCTGGTGATGAAGCGTTAGCAAGTTAGTAATAGCTTGGTCCTCTTCCAGGGTTAGCTCGATGACTGACTGACTCTTCTTGGATCTGGGCCTTGGTCTGTCAGCTTGAGGGCAGTAATTAGGGTCTCTTCTCCAGGTTGAACAACCCAGGTCCCTGGTGGGGTATGACCCTGACCTAAAGGGGTCAGGTCTGGCCGGAGGAGCAGGGCAGGCTGACATGACAGGTGGGGGAGTGTTGAGGCGAAAGCACTTGAAAACCTGCTGAAAAGAAGATAGGGGAAGGAAATGCGGGTGTTGAGCAATTGAGACGCTTAACATCTGTATATCAGCACTGGCTCTTAAAACGTAATCAGGTCCTACAACTGGTCATAGGAGTCTGTATTACCAGTTACTTAACTATAGACACATGCAAACAATGACTTTTTCCTGCTATGCTAGTCCCAATTGTGTGCCACCCCCTGGGCCCTTGCTTGAGTCTTAGCCTGTCTGACTAGAGGACAATTTTGTTAAATACCCCAGTCTGTCTGATCCTACATAATCTCTAGTCATCAACATCCCCTCTTATCTACAAGGGTCTCTGTTGACTCGCTCCCCAAAGCCATAGGAAGTGTGTGGGACCCCCTGCCATCCCCAATCTTGACCCTCTAAAATCACCAAATCTGTTGTAATCTGGATCAACTCAGAGAGGAATTACACAATGACTTCTTTTTAATAATTTAATCCCATGGCCCACAATTAAATTACAAAACTGGTCACTGAGTGTTCAATGTATTAAAATCAAAGTTGTTACTTGTGATTTATTCTTTTGTAGGTTACCGGTATATCCCTAAACTCTGCATACAACTCAAGACATGACACTAAGTGTCTGGTAGGCCTACTAATTAAGTACTCGCCTGCATTTCACTGATTATGTTGGGGAGTCTTCTCCCAGGGCACATATTGTGGTCGGTGTAGAAGAACTCCGAGGGGGTCATGGCTGTAACTGAAACAAAAACATATATTTGGTCGAAAAATTTAAGCAAAATGGCTTGTTGCCACTTGATGTTCACTCGACTCACTTGTCTGGTTAGGAGACAATGGGTACCGATTTGAGCCCGCTGCCAGGTATACGGACATAAAGGAGGGATGGTGGAGGGTCCGGCTGGAGAATGGTGGGAGGACAATTTGCCTCGGGACCTGTTAGAATCACAAGTGATACAATTGTTATGGGTTTAGCATTATTAGTTCTGTCTGAAAGAATCGTGATATTAATAGATGCATTAAAATGAAATGAGTGTAGTAGGCCTACACGTTTTAAAGTAGGCTAATCTCAATGGAGAAACTCACATCTACACTTTCACTGTCGTTGCTCATAGTTGAATCTATTGCTTATTTTCAGCTGTGAACAGTTCAAGTAACGATAGTTTTAGGTGGCATGTTATCACAATGATTCGTGTATAACATTTTTGTTCTGGTGCTGCAGGTCAACTTACTGCGTAGTTTATCACTTCCTTAAAGCGTGGTGGGTAATGCATTCAAGCAGAAGAGGAGTAGGGGATGAGTAGTACATGACGCCACCTGCAGGTCATTTGTGACAATAAGCACTTTCCTCGTATTGAAGCCATAGTTTGACCAACCCTATGGACCAACCTCTCACAAATGCTATAAAGGTGAAATATGGACACAGTGTGTGCCGGTTGCAACACTTTCACGGAGATTGGCTGTGCAGTTTAGTAAATAGTGGCCTATTTATTAGCATATCTAATCATTATTAAGGTTGATTCAACTTTATTGAATGAACATGTTTATGAACGGACCTTTTGAAAGTGACAACCAGATCCGATCATGCGCTGTCGAACATTTATTTTAACGAGTTGCCTACCCCCCTAGTTGACGCCGGTAGCCTATAAGCACTAATTGATACATTGCATTTGATTCATGTAAATATTTAACAAACGTTTCTGTGTAAACCCACATAAGCCTAAAAAGAACACAACAAACACTACTGGTTACATTGTCAATATTCACACACAATAATACACTGTTTTATTTGGGTTAGGTTGACGTTAGAGCCTCGTACTCTTTCTGCCTCAACACCCAAGCATCTAACATAGTCATATGTGCACAAAAGTCTTGTGACAGTATCCAAATGATTCAACTTGACAGACTTACTTTTCCCTTGTTAGACTAATGTGTTTACCTTTAACCTGACTAAGTGATCCAAATGCAATTATTGTTCAACCTGCACTCACTTGCCACCATTGTCTACCAGCGAGGTCACCTGTATGGAGGACCTCATGGACATAGTGTTGAGCCTGCCAGCTTCTATCCTAAGGCACTGTGTAAGGTGAGGGATGTTCTGATTCTAATCTGCTTGTAGATTCAATGTAGTTCAATTTGAACTGAATAATTCTGCCAGCCAGCAATACTGGAAAATAGTCATGTCTACTGACACGACGAACTGAGATGATGTTCTACATGTTTAATTCTTATCTGGTGTTAGTCCAAGTCTGGATGTTCCAGGGTTTTTGCATAACATCTCTTGATCCCAGCACCTGTCACTCCCTGTGCTTCCCATTTGAAGACTTCAATGGGATTGTCCCAACCAGACCCAATCATTTCAGAAAAGGTACAGCATCTTGAAAAAAAGTAATTTGATACAAACGTAGAAGCAGCCCGTCTGGTGCACCACTGGTATACATACAAAATAGTCCTTCTACAGGATGTCATCGTCCTGACATTATCCTTCCTAAATGTAAGCATAAGCACAGGACAAGGGGAAATACCCCCCTTATCGTATTTCCCCTTGTCCTGTGCTTACATCTAGGAAGGATAATGTCAGGACGATGACACGCCAGTGGTGAAATTCACCCACAGGTCAAAATTACCCAAGGTATTTCAGAGGAGAATTCTAATGTAAAGTTGAATTATATCCCCATTATGTAAAAACTTGTTATGCCTGGTAAAAACAGCCCATCTCAAATAAAGAGTACCAGCACAGATTTTAAAATAAACATTTATTTGAAAATTCACAAGTCACAAATTATTCAGTTCCAATTTGTATTTTTTCCCCCCCAAATTACAAAAATTATATTCTCAAACCATTTGTAATAACCTATTCCAACTCGGTTTTGCCTCCTCATAGTGCCTCGGTGAAAACCTGTCCTTGCCACTGTAGTACACGTACATATGAAGCAGATGGATGGCCAGCCGGCAGTGCTCCAATGCTTGCTCCAATCCTGGGTGGAGTAGCCATGGTGCTGGGTGGAGTAGTTGTCTGAGAACATTGTTCGATGGGCTTGATTGTAGTCACCGGATAAAAACCTACAGGTCAGAGTGTACGTTACATATTTGTAGTCCACGTCATGTCCAAACTGCACATAGCATTGAGGTCAATTGAGTTACAGATACGTACTCCGTGGGTCCGTGGTGTAAACTACTGTTCCCTGACCTGGGGCCTCGGACTCAAATCTCCATTCTGTAAACAGCTTGCTGAGGCCAGCAAGGGGATAGACACAGCGGACAACTCCCCTGCATGGGAAGCAAACAGGTCATTGCACTATGATGTGCAGAAAGATGCTGAAAGGGTTGTACGCTATAGAAGCAAGTGTTCAGACCTGAGGGTAGCTTTCTTGATCACTGGTGCTTCAGTACTTTGCTCTATGATGATCTCATTCTCATAAATCACATTCTGATAATCGACCTGAAGAGAGTACAACCGAAGAGTTGACAGTTTTCACTTCTACCTTTTTTTCCGCAATTGGGTATAAAAGCAGAGGGCAAAGGCCTGACAGTGATAAACCTGGCTCATGTCCCACACAAACACCGTTCAGGCAATGACTGAAGCCAAAGAGACACCAGTTATCCATTACCTGGACCAGTGTTCCACAGCTGTTCAACCCAAACTCAAACAGGACTCTGGAATTGTTCATCTCTTTGGGCGTGCAGGTCTTCTGCAGAAGAGATGTCCTGGAAGGGTCTGCACCATTTAAGACTTCGGTCACCACAGTCATCACCCCATGAGTGGAACACACTGATTGGAGCGATGATTAGAGCAAATTTCAAACATTCCAACTCTGGAATCTGAAGAAACCTAGAGTTTTTCAAAAAGGGTTTCAGCAAATCCACTAATGCCCAACTCACCAATGAGCTCTGTGGTATCAAAGTGGCATTGCATTGTCACAGACTGCTGAATCTCTGGAGTCTTCAAATTCCTTGATTGGATTTCCAACGAGCCGACAAACTGACTCAAAGTTATATTCTATTGACAAACAGAAAACCGATTAAAATGTCTGGTTCACAAAGCCCACTTCAGGTCATTAGTGTAAACTTAACGGACCAGACCAACCTCATAGCTGTAGCCAATGGTAAAGAGGGGCACGTCCAGAATGATACTCTGGCTGTTGTTCGTCACAACATATCCTCTCTGGGCGGCCAGCTCTGGGGTCAGAGGATCCGGGCCAATGGCAACCTCCCACAGGTCGTCAACAGGTTCATGGTTCCATTGGAAGCTGATGCCGTTCTCCGAACAGAAACCATCAATGCTGGGAGGGACTTGGGAGAGAAGAGCATCTGGTAAGGTCTAGCAAGTCATTCATTTGCACTGAAAACTTTTAAGGGAACTTACACACGTCCGTCAGCTCAGCCACAACTGATGCTAGGTGGTAGAACGGCTCCTCCTGATCCATTATGGTCAAAGTGAAGTTGATGTCCAACATAAACTGAAGAAGCCCCTCTTCCAAGTACTGTGGAGAACAATCATAAACCACGCACCAAATACCACAAGTCAACCCATTTTGAGACACTGCTCCATTTCTTACCAGCTTCGAAAGAGAGTCTTCAAAGGGCACCCTGAGAACATAGGCGTGGGTGCCATTTGGCAATGACCCTCTCGCAATGGAGAAGCTGCTCTCCTGTGTCAGGGGCACAGTGAAGTCCTGCCCATTCAGGTTTACCGCAACCAGAGTCACATCAGAGGGGAGGTTTCCAAAGTAAACGATAAACACGCGCTCCTCAACATCCGTTTCTAAAAGAGGGCAGGAGTCATGTGAAGACGTTGGGGGGGGGGGGGGTCATCGATTTGAATGCTTCAATTACTCAGAAGCCGCTTACGGTTCATGGTGAAGGGGTGCCAAGTCAGCAAAGGTGTGACCATAGGTCTATGCTGACGGAGTCTGGTCTCAACACCCTCCTCGGTCACAAAGACTTGCTCGTAGTATAGATGTACCACATATAACTCATTATACGTTTTTTCCATGACAAAACTCTGCACAGAAACAAATGCATTTCAGTTTTACTCCAAAGAAAAGAGCAAATTGTCAGTCATAATAAAAATGGCAGACGCTCCCAACCTTCCTGTATCCTGCAGAATGAAAGGGGATGCCTATCAGGACGGTAGCATTGTTGATCTCCATGGTGTAATCCCCCTGAGTCGTGTTGTGAAACTGGAGCTGGCCATTCACCCCCATGCTGATTGATTGCACCGCAAACTTTGAAGGGTCCAAAACCAGAGGGGGCAGCAGAGTGGGGGTTTCCCAGACCATCCTGGAGCCCTCATAATGCCCTCTATCTAGAGACCAGGAGTCAACGCATTACTCGGTTGCATCAATGCACGACAAGTAAATAGCCTTTTCAACACATACATTGTAACCATAAAAATCACTGTGGATTACCTGTAGAACAAGCAGCCACTAAGTCCACCATCACGACCAGCCATTTCTGCCTGGAGTATAATGTTGGATGGATTACCTCCAGAAACACACCATTGACCTGAAAATATTACAAATGTACATAAAACACAATACCAACTTTGTGCTGACAGGAAACACTTCCCATATAAGGGTCTACAATGAAGAAAGGGCTTTAAAAAGTTGCATATTCCAGTAGCATATAAAGTTAGGGTTTTACCAGAGATATGAAAGCATGTGGCTGTCCAAAGGGTGAGCGGAACAACAGCCTCTCGGGTAAAGCATCAAACAAGTAGCCCAGACTTCGGGCCATGGAGATGGACATGGTAGTTGGCTGCACCCCCTCCCTATTGAACATGACCTGCCAGCCTGACGTGGCCAAGTCCTGAACCTAATTGAGGTGACGGGCAATCTAGATGTTAGAACGGATAACTGCTAGGCTGTTCAGGAAGTGCGATTAACTGGATAAAAAGCAGGCTGTCATTAACACCGAGTCACCGAGAAATGTCAAATTCTTAGCAAAAAATAAATACCATTCTGTCCCAGTTGTCTGCAGTTGTGTACGATGGGCAAAACACATCTCTTCTCAGAATCACCTACAGAGAAACAAGCGTCATGTCCAAAACCACCCACTTCCTCCACAGACGATGAATGCCACTTCACCTACCTCCACGTAGTCTTCTTCACAAGTGACTTCTCTGGATGACCAGGGAATTGAGGGATAGCAGGTTTCAATCACAGTATGGAAGATTTCTTCTCCATCCCCATTGGTTGTGATCAGGTTAAAATGAAACGTAAATGCCTCATCCTTCTAAAAGGGATGACAAGGGATTGACCACACGTCATTAGATCTGGTGCAAGCTCAAAATGGCTAGCCCTGGAGTGTGTTTGTACCTGGTTGTCAGTGTGGCAAGAGAAGTATGAGGCTCGGAATTCAAAATGTTCAACCATAATACTGAAGATGTAACCACATGTAAACCCGTACTCCTTAGTTATAGGGTGCACGCCCTTGTCATCTACAAGAGAAGCAAAACATTGAACAGCATCCCATAACATAACTGCTATTGACTGATGATGTTCTTGCCAGAGTTTAAGTCAGTTTACCAACAGCTTCAAAGCGAGTCTCAGTCCCTGATAATGAAAGGTCTGTTGATATCAAAAAGTATCTTTCCCGGCACTCCATCTGAAAAGTCACTGAACGGACATAAAGTTGATGAGAATTTGCTTGGTAGGGTGGTCAAAACTATTGCAGAATTAGACCGTTTGTAATACCATTTTGATTGTCTTGGGCTTTTCCACACAGTGAAACGGACAAGAAACCAAGTATTCTGTAAAGAAATGGCAATATGTTTTGTGTTGCATAACCTTAAAAGTACTTTTTCGAAGCGACCACATACTATGAGCACAAGGCCAATTACTCCATTGTCAAACATTAAGAAAAACAACCTACTTCAGCCAAACCCAGAGAGACATTGTCACTGATGTTGCAGAGTCTACAGCTAGCCTGAAACCGCTACTAAACTACAACTGCTAGCAAAAAACAAGTCAAACTGAAGCCCTGGCATGCAATAACCTGGCGGCTCTTGTGAATCCCTGAGCTGCAGAGACTTCAATCTGAGCCTGCATCAACTGACCAATCACTGGGGTGCTGCTCTAACGCTGTGCAGTGATTGCTGATTGCTAATTGAAAATTGTACTGTTAACAATCAACTAAACATTTTAATCATTATTTCACTGCTGATTCAATACCTACTTTGTATGTTTCTGATCAGTGTTTTCTAGAATTTGTGACTCCAAACTCATAAGTATAACGTAAATGTAATTTCTGAAACCTCTGAACATGGCCAGTTCATATTCAGATTGCATACAGCTTGTGGTCAAGATCACATATATTTCTTGCAAATGTGTCCAAGTACACTATGATATTGCATCCATGGGATAGGCAAATGTGAAGAAGTTAGGCGAAGAGTACATAGTTGTCCAGCCTTTTTGACACCGAGGATGACGATGATGGGTCTTTGGTGAGTCAACCGCCTAGTTCTGCTAGTACTAGTATAGCCCTAGCCCTAGCTGTGCTCATCCTGCTGCCACCGCAGTTGAATTAGAATTTCCCAAAAGAGGAATCGAGAGGGGCACACACACTATCATGTACATAGGTAATTGTTTGTAAAATGTTTGAAATGTCAATCTCAAGTGCAATGCCAATTGCAAACTCACTCGCTCCACTCACTCACTCACTCACTCACACAGTCAATTATTCATCTTGGAAATATTTGCGAAGTATATGGCTGTTTGTGATGTTTTGTTAAGTATATGGCTGTTTGTGGGGGTTTACCCTAACTACTTGTCTTGCTGGTTATATTGATTTGATCTTAAAAAAATAATAAACAGTGCTGGTTTTAGTTTGTGTAGTGCTACACTTTGTGTGTTCTCTGCTTTCCATCTTCATTTTGGAGTAAATAAGTGTATGCAGGGTTTAAAGGGGAAGGTTTTTTTTCTCTTCTCCAACATTTACTTCCCCGTAGATTAGCTTTACCTGCCTATCACCGATTCAGTCGTGAATTTCTATTTTTCGTTCTCTTTTAAAGATCGGATGTGGGCCTCCAATTTGCTAAATCCGCCACGGTGTATAGTCCCTGGTTGTAGTGCCTCAGAGAGACACCACATTTTCGACAAGGACAACTTTTCCTTGGTAGTGACGACAATTTATTTAACAACGAGCCTATAATAACCCTAACAATTTAGGCGTACACATAACACCAATAAACCAACCCCTTATATTTGTAAGTCTCGATCGTAGTAGAGAATCTAATGGTCCAATTTCTTCCTACACTGATCCAACTGGAAAACGATTATCCCGGACTTTCTGGCTTGATTGAAAATGGTACTTTATTAACCACCATCAGTCCATAAATGTAGCCTACTAAAAAACATACATATACATACATATAAATAACATACGTACGCCTATGAACAATACAATTTATAAATAAATTATACAATGACAAATGATAAAACCCATATGTTTTAATGTGTTAGTTTGTGATATCAAACGTTAAACGTGTGTGTGTTGGTTAATGTATTAGTATGTAATTTATACTAGTCTATATAGCAGTGTCAAAAGTAATCTTAAATGTGTTTAGTGGGTGTCTGGGGAATATAATAAAGGACCTCATAGGCACTTCTTTTGAGCGCCTGGTGCTGGCAAACCTCAAATCCATCACAGACCCTTTCCTGGACCCCCTGCAGTTTGCTTACAGAGCCAACAGGTCTGTGGACGACGCAGTTAACCCCAGCATCCTACACCAGGATCCTGTTTGTGGATTTCAGCTCTGCCTTCAACACCATCATCCCCGCCCTGCTTCAGGACAAGCTCTCCCAGCTGAACGTGCCCGACTCCACCTGCAGGTGGATCACAGACTTCCGGTCTGACAGGAAGCAGTGCGTTAAGCTGGGAACACAAGTCTCTGACTCCCGGTCCATCAGCACCAGATCTCCTTAGGGCTGCGTCCTTTCCCCTCTGCTCTTCTCCCTATACACCAACAGTTGCACCTCCAGTCATCCGTCCGTCAAACTTCTGAAGTTTGCGGATGACACCACCCTCATTGGGCTCATCTCTGACGGGGACGAGTCTGATTACAGGTGGGAAGCTGACAACCTGGTGACCTGGTGCAGCCAGAATGACTTAGAGCTAACTTAGGCGAGCGAGGAAGATTGTGGCCAACCCCTCCCACCCTGGACACTCCCTGTTCCAGCTACTCCCCTCCGGCAGAAGGCTACGGTCCATAAGGACTAAAACCTCCCGCCATAAGAACAGTTTCTTTCTATCTGCTACTGGCCTCTTCAACAAGGCCAAGGACTCCCACTGACATTTATTTAACTATTATAAGTCCACCTGACACCTATTGCACTACGCACAAGCCACCTTTATCTCAGTATCTCATTTGCACTATGATGCCCACTCATGCTGCTCACTCATTCTTATTCTTATATATATTTTAGTTCTTAGAATTAGTTAAACTATTGTACTTTTACTTAATTTAAGTTCCGTATATTTGTTATGTTCGTTTATTGTTTGCACCTTCCTGCCACAGTAAATTCCGTGTTTGTGTAACATACATGGCGAATAAACCAAATTCTGATTCTGATTAGGGTCAAATATACACACATTTAGGAAAAGTCAGGGTCCTATTGTTACTTGGGATTTTTTCCCATAAAGTTAAAAGGACTGTATAGTGATGTTATATCCAAACATCAGCACTCGTGGTATGCTTGCTGTCCAATCAAATTGTTTGTTCAGAACTAACTAGTATATTTTCTTATAATTCAACACAGATCGTGAACTCAATAAATCTACCATGTATAAGCCCAGACCCTTCATCGCGGAAATATCATACTGCCACTGTATGTACAAAGATGTGGGACCTCTACGTCGTCACTTGTGCTACTCATCCTCTTGAGGAAAGGGTCTTAACCGGCTGTCAAACCACACGAGTTCTTGCGCCAGAAACGACACCAGGCTAATCTCAAGGTGAGTAACAGTAGTAGGTGGTAGGTCTTACATATACAGGGAGGGTAGGAGGGATTATGGACAGTTTCTTTCCTTCCGCCACTAGCCTTATTAACAAGGCCCCAAATGGAAACATTCACTTTACCTCATACACCCTGTCACTTTACCAAATTCAGCATTATTTTATTTTTTTATTCTATATTATTTTACCGTAAGTTATATTATATTTTATAGCTCTGCCAGTATTTTGTTGTCCATTTTCTACGTTTTACCTTGTTTATTATGTTTACTGTATGCACCTGCCCACCAAAGTAAATTCCTTGTTTGTGACCACTTACTTGGTGATTAAACACTTTTCTGATTCTGTTTCTGATGACTGGGATGCAGCCCAAGAAAAAGAAATTGAAGAGAAACGGCACAAGGAGATAACACCGGGAGAATTAAATCAAATAGACACAAAAAAACAACAAGGGGGGGGGACTTCGAAATTCCACAGCACTGTTTCCCGGTACATCCCTTGGCTTGGTCCGAAAAGTTTGGTTTGATGTCCAACTATGTTTGGCCCGGCGTGGCAGGGAAGGAAATCGGGAGTTGTCAGCGGCATCTTTCATCCTCCAGAGAGACGAGGATGGGGTCAAGTATGTCAGCCCGGCCCACAATCCTGAAACAAAAAACAATAAAGACCCGAATGACCCAGACAAGGAAAACCTAAGAGGTTTTATGTTTGCCAGGCCTGGAGATCCGCTGTGTCCAGTGGAAAATGTTAAAACATACATTGCCTAATGTCCATCAGATGCCAAATCCTTCTACCTCCTCCCGAAGCGTGCCATGACCTCCGACATATTGATGATGCACTAGTGGAGATGGTAGTGAAGGATTTGCAACCGTTTTCTGTGGTGGAGGATAAGGACTTCAGAGCATTTGTGGGGAAGCTGGATCCAGCCTACACTCTTCCAACAAGAAGAGCATTACAGATCATGGTGTGTGAGAAATACCACACAACCAAGGAGAAAGTGGCGGCTGAGTTAAGGGATGCAGCAGTTTGTGTCAGCCTGACGTCTGACATTTGGACCTCCAATAACATGGATTCATAACTGGGTGTTACATGCCACTTCACCAAAGAAGATCAATTATGTTCAAGACTGCTGGGTTCACTGGGACACCCACAGCAGAGCATATTAAGGATGCAAAGGATTTGCTCATAGCAGACTGGGGTCTGCAAGGCAGAATCAGGTGTCTTGTTACCGACAATGCATCAAATATATGCTTCTCTGTGCCTCACTTGTGAAAATAAGTCATGTTTCATGTTTTGCCCATACGCTGAACTTAGTGGTGAAGAAGGCCCTTGATGATAGGATTTAGCCCCACGCTAAATAAAAGGAAAGGTAGCCCACAAAACAATAGTGACCGTCTCTTGTGAAACCCAGACGTAACAGAAAAAACAGATGCTAAACCTGGTCTTAACTTCGAATGCTCCATCCCCCCTGCCCAACCCTGGTTAATGCTTGTCAATGGAGCGAGCCCAGACTCTCTGTACAAATGAAATGTTCGAGAGTCTGGTTAGGACCAGGCTATAATCAATCTATTAACGTTACAAAAGATTAACACTGCAGTCAGATAGCTGCTATTATATAATGCCTGTTTGAAATTTCAGAGTAGGGCTAGCCATGATCTAGTAACTTAACCCTTGTGTTATCTTCGGGTCATTCTGACCCATCAGTCATTGTGACCCACCGTCGTATTGCGACAAATTTACCTCATACAAAAACAAAGTGAAGCATTTTCTTTTAACTGTCGGGCTGTCTCAGACCCCCCACATTGGAATGGTTAAAAGAAAATTATTTGTATTTGTTTTTGTATTGGGTAAAATTGGGTAAACACAACGATGGTTCGTTATGAACCTTTGGGTCATGTGACCCGAAGGCAGCACGAGGGTTAAAGGCTGTAGTTGAAGATAGTAATGGGGATATGTTTAAGATTGAGATTGGACTCAAATGTGGGTAATTGGATGTGTAGGCTTACATGTTATTTTTGCTTAGGGTTTACTTCAAACATTAAAATAAAGGGTGAGTTAGCAGACTTCAAAAAGCTGAGCAAACAGGATCAGGTGGTAATAGACCCCAGTCCTTGCACCACCCCAAGACCTCAGAGCAGCTCCCTCCCCAAGGCTACAGGCACCAGGTCAGAGCATACTAGGCAGTCAGTCACATGCCAAGTTTAGCTTGTGTTTGAAGGCCACACATGTAAGCCTACACAAACTTTTTTCGATTTTTCGATTAAGCCTCACGTTAAAATGTTGGTTGTTGATTCATGAGTGTTCTTGTTTTGATGGCTGTGGCATTTTTTGTTTGAGTATACACTAATAGTTATGTTTTAATGTAAAATATTCATCAAAGTATCTAACCTCTAACCTGGTTAGACCCAGATTATATATTCATGAAAACAGAGTGACCAAAGTCTCTCCAGTTTGTGAGTACAGTACAGTGTGTGTAAGAAAGAAATGAGTTGCAATTCAGATGTAGAGACAGTCTATTCATAGTAAATGTAGAATTTGATTAAAGTAACCCTAGTGGACCATACTAGGCCACACTGAAGAACTCAGGCTTAAGTGAATTTGAATTTCTATTTCTCATCGGCAATCATATGAATAATTTACACTGCTTAGATGCCAGGCTAAGGTTACACAGACATTTTCAGTCTTGGTCTGTGGACCCCCTGAAGTAGCCCTGGCCACCCCATATATAAAAGTCTGGTTCCGCCACTGCCCCGCTAATGGTACATTCAGCATATATTATGACAGAGAGACTCCCCATCATGACATCATCAAATATACACATATAGGGGCCTACAGTCTGTGATATCTGCATTATCGAACTCACAAAGCCAAAAAGTCAAACTTGAACTGAAAGCAATACCTGATTACTATAATAAAGTAACAAAAAGTCTACTGAGATTGAAGAAGCAAGGATCAATAGGCCTATATTATCCTATATAGCAGGGGTTCTCAAACTTTTTGTTTGAGAACAGCAGACTTCTCAAACGTTGTGTTTGAGAACCCCCAAACGAGTTAATTGTTGAACTCGTTTGATATGTGTTGGATGTTAGTTTGGTTAATTTGATTGTTCACACTGAGGGTGAAGGTTAGCTAGCTAGATCGCTAGGCAGGCTGTTACAACGCAGGATAGATTCAGTAGGTTATCGCAGAACGCAGCCGTTGAGGTTTATCCGAGTCGCAAATATTAGTAGCTAGTTGAAATCTCAGAAAAAATAAATAATTGTTTCCCGTTGCAAATAATGGTTTGAGCATTTTTGGGTTCTATAATTTCAATTTCACGTAACTGACAGCTGCAATATGTTAAAAACATAGTCTGTATGTCTATGGTTAAAACTCGCTCGCACCCGTGCGCCCAAATACTTTTCCATGCTCGCACATGGGCGCACTGTAGAGCCCTGCCTTTGAGCTCTTAAGTTGACACGATATGCTTATTTTATTGGTGCAATGGTCAACTATCTGTTGATTATTATATGTTTTCACTTTTTAATGATGCAGCACAATTCTTACATTTTTATAATTTATGGCAAATTATTTCGCGGACCCCACTTTAAGGAACCACTGCTATATGGAGAGCCAAATAATAATTGCCATTAACAGTTTGTTTCATGGCAACTTGAAGAATATGTGGGCGCTGTTAATTTGTGGATTAATTAACCCTTGTGTTATCTTCGGGTCATTCTGACCCATCAGTCATTGTGACCCACCGTCGTATTGCGACAAATTTACCTCATACAAAAACAAAGTGAAGCATTTTCTTTTAACTGTCGGGCTGTCTCAAACCCCCCACATTGGAATGGTTAAAAGAAAATTATTTTTATTTGTTTTTGTATTGGGTAAAATTGGGTAAACACAACAATGGTTCGTTATGAACCTTTGGGTCATGTGACCCGAAGGCAGCACGAGGGTTAAAACAATAATCCATGAAACTGTTTTTTTTATCATCCATTTTACCTCCGGGGCCCCGTATCTTCCCACTGCAGGATCCTGTGGTCGTGTCCAAATTCTGTAATGAAATCACAGAAAACTAACGGTAGATAGTGGACTCAAACAAACTCAAACTCTCCCATCAGATCAAACAATTTTATCTGATGGGAGATTGACTCGTTAGTGTAAGTGAGAGATAGGCTAATGTGAACCAGTATCATTTAAAATGCTCAATTAAAGTGGATTATCTAAATAGTAAGATAATTACTACATGATAATAATGAAACAAATCAATACAGAAAATACCTTCAATCATTAACGAAGGTAATCACAATGATTAGGCACTTAACGCACCGGAGCTCGTTGAAGTGACTGGTATAGCTTCGTCTTGTAGGGCTATACACCCAACCTGCATACTAAAATAGGGACACCAACTGTAAGAAAGATTACCTCATGCATACACATTCAAATGGGACCATCGTCGGTTTACTCTGTGGCTGCAGTAGACCAAATGTGACGCTTTTGCAAGACGAATATGTAAACATATTTTTGGACTTCTGCATGCACAAACTCTGTAAATCCTGTAAATATGTTTCACAACAGTAAACATATTACTTGAATGTAATACATAAAATAAGAAACAAGAACATCTAACATGACATTAAAAGCTGTTTAGAACTGTATTTACATGAACAAAACTTAATGATAATTTCAGAGTAATCCCCAATTCACCTTCCTCTTCAACTGTTGAGACCACTCCTCCAGTGTGCAGGAAGGTGTGATTGTTATTTAACATTATAGTCCCTCTGGTGCAAATGAACTACTGTCCCAGATGAATGTCCTAGTGACCAGTGACAAAGGAGTTTGATCATTCGGGTCTCGGCCAATACAGCCCTGTAGGAGGTGTGAGACCCATCAAGTAGAAAAACTCTGTCCAGCAACTCAATATTTTAGCATGTGAGAGGTGGGGGGCAGGGTGACACCCAGCCTTACAGTGTGGAACCAGAAACATGTAGGTACACTACACAGACATCCACATATCCTACACTCAACTTGAATCGAGATAGGAAAGAATACAAATAAAATATTTCCCTATATAGTTTAGAATATCCTTTCAGGTTAAGAAGCGAAAATATTTGCAATAGATACAATTCCAGGATTTATAATATATATAGCCTAATTTTAGCAAAATGATAATAATTTAATTATACGAAGTGCATTTGTGTCACATAGGGGCCTACGTTTGTGTGTAGACAAGTTATAAGCGCAATATGTCCCATTATTTTAGAGCGGCAACAATAATCCCCCAAAAAAACCTGGCTCAAACGAAAAATTAGACGATAAAATCACCATCTAGCGACCATTAGGCTATAGACCTACGTGTCAGTAACAACGTCCCTGTCTGTAGACTCACAGGCAAATGCGACCATGGCTCGCTTCTGTGTAGGCTTCCATTTCCAGTTTTCATGATGTTCATGTATGGTTCCAAGAGCTGAACAAAGTATGTCTGCTTGCCCATAGCAATTGTCTTGCCAGGACTATACCATGCAAAAGCTCCCTTATCCACATTCCGGAGCGTCCATATCCTTCCAACCTAAACTCTCCATAAACTCTCCTGGCTTGAAGAAGTCACAAATCCAGAAGATTAGTCTTTTTTTATGCTTGGATAAAGTCCTTCGGATATATTCTACGAGTATGCTATACAGAGTTTAGCATTTAAAGGGACTTTAACCCTTGTGTTATCTTCGGGTCATTCTGACCCATCAGTCATTGTGACCCACCGTCGTATTGTGACAAATTTACCTCATACAAAAACAAAGTGAAGCATTTTCTTTTAACTGTCGGGCTGTCTCAGACCCCCCACATTGGAATGGTTAAAAGAAAATTATTTGTATTTGTTTTTGTATGGGGTAAAATTGGGTAAACACAACGATGGTTCGTTATGAACCTTTGGGTCATGTGACCCGAAGGCAGCACGAGGGTTAACATAAGCATTTAACAAACATTTTATAACATCTTTCCAGAAGTTTGGGATATTTTTTGTGTTTTGGAACACTGATAATTTCCCCTTTTTTAATAAGACACTGGCCTCCTAGGTATATTTAAATGAAATAAAAATGTAGGTATGGTTTATGTACAGCCTACATTTTTATTTCATATAGGCTATACTGCCACTTTTACAAAAACGTAAATCGGACAATGAAAACTCCCATGCGCATGTTGATGTCAGCTGTTGCTTATGGCTGGTCGGCTATTTCAGCAGCGCGGTATTTCAAATCAACGGATTGTAGCCTACAGCTACGTTGACTGGGATGTCTTTGGAGAACCTTGCAGCTTATTACGGCGTTGAGAAAATATGTTGTGTAGGCCTACTAGTACTACGACCTCTGCATGCTCAGAATATACTCTGAGCATGCAGAGGTTGTGTTGGAATTCACAGAAGGCGTTGATGTCTTCTAAATCTCACTGCAGCCGCCGCATTTCAGCATGTGGCATGTGAGAGAGACGGTCACCACTTAAAAAGCACAGAACAAACGAGGCACAGGTGAAAACAATGTCATAATGAGAATAGATTAACAGAACCAAAACCAAGAAAACACAGCGAGAGCCTTTGGTGGCCAACAAAGGGTCACAACCCTGACAGTTCTAACCTAATGAATCAATGAAACGTGGAAATAACAGAATACAAAGATTTTTATTTTTTTAATTGATTTTTACATTATAACTGTGGGTGCATGCGTTAACTTTGTTGTAGGCCTACACCCAAAACAATATTGGGCTGTTTCATGAATTTGGGGCTGGTTTTGAGCACCGTTAGTCTGGATTTTTTTGCTGGACCATGGCAAATTAAAAAGCAAATGAGGACCGCTCTGTTTTGTCTAGGTTATCCTGACGCTAGAGAAGACTAAGAAGAACCCGCTCCAAGCCGGTGAACAATCTACAGATTGTTGGATGCCATGCTGACATGATGGCTAGGGCATGCCGTTGATGAAGTTGAAGAGTGTTCGTTCGTTGAACACTCCCCCAAAAACCAAAGAGCCGAAGGTTCTCATGCTGATTAGGCCTACACTGGAATTCTCTTATCAGTTTGGCCTCTCTTTGAATACATTTGTTACTTCGTTATTTTATTCTATTTTTAGTAACTGTGATTTGAAGGACATGTTTTTGTGTTTAAAATTAACTGTAAAAAGTAAATTATTTGCCACACTTTGCATTGTCCTTGGCTATAGTCCTTTTGAAAAGGCGCTAATCGAGGCTCCAAGCCCCGCCCCCAAAAACTCTTTATTGAAGCTGATTGGTTCAGTCTAAGTACGGCTATCATTACATCACAATACGTGAGCTTGGCAGATATTTCTGTATAAATAGAAGAGATTTCAAGCACAGCACAGTTCTGCTCATCTAGTGATCTTGACCTTCTGACCTGAACTTCTACCTGCTTACCTGAAGAATCATTAACTACTCTACTTTCACTATGGCTAAACAAGCTGAGAAAAGGTAAGACTGATGTTATTACAGCAAAACTTTCTCATGGTATGGGTGTTTCCTTCAATGGCATTTTCTGCATTTTGATCTTAAGAGTTTCTTTTTTCACTGTTATGAATGTCTTTTTTGTTCCTTTTTGTGTTTATCTTGAAGGTCTATTGATCGCAGATTTGTTTACTGTCTGCGGTGCCAAAAGCCACAGGACAAGTTGACTATACACCTGGCCAGGGTCTGTATGAAAAACAGCACACCAAAAGAAAGAGCGTCTGAGGTGCAGAAGGCCAAGGATTCCACCAAGAATTGGACCCGGACCAGGAATTGGGATTACAACCGTATCTGTGAGATGCTGCCCCACCTGGGATGTCGTTCAGCCCTGGTGAAGGAGCTTCTTGGGATGGAGTACTTCATCAGAAACATGCCCCCCAAGACAATGGCCGTAGACTCTGCAGGTGACGGCACCTCAGCAACTGCCACCAGATGCGTTGGCACCTCAGCAACTGCCAACAAATGCGTTGGCACGTCGGATGAGAGGACAGGAGACCCTTCCTGGCAAAAGTAAGTATAGTAACTTGCATACATGTGTTATGTTGATGTATAATTTAGGATCTAGACTATGTTTTTTCAATTCGCCAATCGTTTAATTATTCCCCCCCTCCCCCCACCAGCGTACGGGTGAAAATGCAAAAGGCGGGTCTATATTCAAAGTTTCCAGAGGATGCCACTCTCATTTCGGACTTCAAAATGTACCTCACGGACAGTCTCAGTGTCTCCAACTGCCAACAGGAGGTAAGATCTCTTCACACATTAATTATCAGCCAATTTCAACAATGTTCCATATGTCTACTTTCTTACGATGTTAATGCTAACATTTATTTCTCATCGTCTCAAAGGTTGACAACGTGTCACGCTTCCTGCGCTATTTGCAGCCTAGGGGGGATGAGCCAAATCTGGACTTCCTCAAGAAGAGCATAGAAACACGAGATTACTTGACAAGACTACGACAGACAGACATGAGCACAGCCACCATTCTGAACTACATCAAGAACATGATACGGTTCGTAGACTTCCTGAAGACAAAGCTGGATCTGGGAAAGGAAGGCACAGATCTCAACTCCATGTGCCAAGGGTACAAGGAGCTGCTGCAGACACTGAGGAAGCCGGTTGCCAAGGTTCATTCACAGGCAGTGGTCACCATGAAGTAAGTACTATTCATTCTGTATTGTCTTATTATCACTAATGTCTTTGTTGTTTACTACTGCAATCCTGAGTGTGGTGTGTTTAATAACCTGTCCCCCGTTTTCTCTATTATTTTCTTGTATTGAATAGTATTATTGAAACATCGATGCCATGCCATCGATTATCCGATGGCATGCGCAGCGTTGCAGATTGCCAGGATATTTTGAAGGTTGCAAAGGCAGACTTCCTGAAAATCTTCAAGAAGTTAATGGATGAATCCGATGTCTCTGAAGTTGAAAAGACGTCATTCCGCTATTACTGTGAAGCGGTCATGGTGTTGCGTCACTTTCAGCTCCCAGGAGCTGTGGAGGGCATGACTGTAAGTGCATCTAGTTTAACAGCTTGAAGGAGTTTGTCCCCAGAATACGCTGTAATGGTTATTTAGAAATGCATACATTCAAATATTTTTCAATGTTTTCCAGGTGACAGAGTGGAAGAGTAGAAAGCATGTTGGTAGCAGGGCTGTGTTTGGCATCCACCACCACAGAACAACAGCACAACCAATCGTCACAATTGCCTTGGCACTGGAGGAGGAAGCTGTAAGTCCTTTTGCAGCCAAATTTGTTTTACCATTGTTATTTTAGTATGATACAAATGATGTATTACTCACAATGTTTTTCAGTCAAGTCATTGTCTTTCTTGTTCCCACAGTGGTTACAGGCGTACTACGAGGAAATTCGCCCTGGATACCTCAAGGATAGTTGCAACAAGTTTTTCATTTCATCCAATGGCAAACCGGTTCACAGGGTCACAAACGACGTCTCTCGACTCCATGAAAGGTCTGTTCTTACCTACATCCATGTGCTGATGAGTAAATGTTAACACTTTCTTGTATTTCACTCTATTCAGACACAACACAATTAACTTTTCATGTCAAATGTTCTTACTGCAGCTACAAACTCCAACCTGTCGGTAGTATTGAGGTCCGAAGGGCTGCTGAGGCAATGGCAACAGCAACATTTATGAAGAGCCAAAAGGAGGATGTGGCACTTGATATAGTCCACAACAGTTTTCTGGCCAACAAGTTTCATCAAATGCGATTGCCGCAGGTTATATTGGCCAGAGGTATAATGCTGGAATCCTTGAATGAGTAAGCATCTTATTTTACACAAAACAACACGTTAATTCAACATCACAATTGTTTACCAAGTTTTCCTAATTTGTCCCATTTTAATCCTTATTTTCCTTAATCTTTAAAGCACTTCAGAGACCTGCCTGTCACAAAGTAAGGACAACCAGCCTTCCGAGCCTACCGAAAAAGACTTTTCTACCTTCATCACCACATTCCCAGTTTCCACAGAAGGCCAGCCACCAGGAAAAAGGAAGAGGGTCGCTGCAGGGTTTCCAGAATGCCGTCGATTTTATGACAAGTGGCGATCCTCCCAGTCTCTCCAGAGACAGGAACAACTGCTGTGTAAGTACTCCAATCCATAATCCACAAATACAACATTGACCAAATCAATAAATAACTTACACATGGCAATTTATTTAGTGTGAAAAATGACTTGCATGATTGAGGTTATTTTAATTTTATTTTTTTAGCAAAATACATCCATCAGAAACCATCAGCCAGGAAATTGGATAGGCAGATTGAGACGCAGGGGTGGACAGCCAACCATCCAACTCCAGAACAGATCCGGCAGATGTGGAAACCAGCCTCCAAACTGTCCATTGAGGGTGATGCTCACACCTACAAGAAAACAATTCGGCAGAATTGGAAAGGCCTGGTCATCCAAGACTTTGGTGGAGAGAAAGGGTTAAGTAAGAAAACCTTTCATTTTTCTTGTAAGGGGATAAATATGAACACTTAAATTATCCTTTTATCACGTTGGGTTCCACCCATAAGAAAAACATTGAAATGTTTGCCAACATGTAATGTCTATTTGGTTATTTTCATCTAATTTAAAATGTCATCTTCTCTTTATTACAGGAGTGGTTACAACCAAGCCTTTTGCTGAAGGTGATATTATCTGTGATTACCATGGAATCATCACCACAGCTGCTGAGGGGAGAGAAATGGTGAGCCACAACTCAGAAGAAGACATGCGTGGCCTGTTTTTCTTCAGAGCTGGGCAGACGGAACTCTGCATTGATGGCCACAGTCCATGTGAGTGTCACGGAGCAGACACTTTTGGCAGAAGGATCAAGCATTCTTCGAAAAAGGGCAACCTGAAGCCACTTCACTGCGTCTTCAACACAGGAGAAGGTGAAAAGCAAGCCATCCTCTTCAAGGCTTTGAAGGACATTGACACAAACACTGAACTTTCTTTTGACCACGGTGCCAAGAGGAAGTTCTTCAGAGGAGAGGGCCTGGACCTGAAATGGCTGGATGAGTAGAATATTCATATGAATGAGAGGATTTAACATCTTGTTGTTACAACATCAACAGGCCCAGTGTGTATCCCAGTACTGGGTACCTGCTGGGACTAACGATACATGTACACTTATGTAAATAGTTTTTAATTGCATTCATTTTTTTACTTTTACAAATTAGTTTAAGAAAGAAATATATGTTCTGCACAAATCCTTTTGGAAAATTCAATTTAAAAGGTCACATGTACACTTATGTTAATAGTTGGATTGATTTTTAATTCTTTTTTTTGTATGATATTGTGAATAAATCCTTTTTGAAAAAAATATTTTAAATGACCTCAGGGTGAGTATGTGAGTAGGTGAACTTACAATGGAGGCCATCGTCCCCCCCCTTCAGAACCCTGTTCGCCCATCTCTTAGGACCGACTGACCCATGCTCAGCTGCTGTTCACATGGAACCCTTCTCCACTTTGGCCTTAAGTTAGTCATTTGAATATTTGCTACTACCCGATTACACCCGGACCTGTGCCCTAAGCTTCCGTGCTCACCGCGGCGGCACTCCTACTTGCGTCAACAGTTACAATTTGTGCACCAATAAGTTAATTTGGATATCTTCTGCGTGAGACTCATGCATGTCAACCATTTCTCACACAACACCTTGTATTTCTCAAGCATTTTGAAAAAGAATTATCACACTGAGAAGGGATGTCCCGCTATATACAATTAAATTTTTTCTCGATTGCTAACACACAAAAATTGTATGTGTAAGCCATCCTCACAAAACCATTTTCCCAAATCCCAGCAGAAAGACCATGTACCCCAGTCTATAAACACAATGAGCCTTTTTGACACATTTCTCAGGTTCATTCACACTTCTTTGCAAAAGTCTAAACACACCTCTCACTTTAAGACACAATTGTCACCATTATGTCATTCAGAAAACAAGTAAACTAAAAGCAGCGCAATTCAAACACGCTTAACAACCAATTATCCATGAGTAAGCACTAACAAGCAAATATACCTAACAAGCAATCGGGTTTGTAATCAGAATCAGAATGGGTTTTATTTGCCATGAAAGTTTGCACAGACAAGGAATTTGCTTTGGCAGGAAGGTGCAAACATTAAACATATAGGAATCTAAAATTTAAATATGAGGACTAACTATACTAAGGGTACATAACTAGCAATACTAAGTGGAATTAGAATTAAAATAAACTATACAATAAAATATAAGTTGCAGTAATTTACAATATAAAAATACAAATATTACAAAAAATACAAATGGTACAAGATTGTGTAGTGCAGTGCAAAAAGCAGTGTGTTTTAAGGACATTGAGTCATGAAGTCAGTGTGAATGAATACAAAGGTATCAAAATGCAATTGCCGTATAATCTAATACAGCACTTTGTAAGGGTATTCAGAAGGTTGAATTTATTTGAGGGCTTTGTGTGTATTTTGAATGCAAAGTTAGGTTTATACGACAGATAATATGGTGTTGACTACAGTGTTTGATTTTGGGTCAAAAGTCAAAGGTTTGGCCAAAACAGAGTAAGTATGAAGATGTGTGTTTAGAGTTTGGAGACAACACAGTACACATTCAAAAAATCTGTCTTAGCAATAGAGAAAAACTGCTACAAACTCCATGTTATTTCATCTGAAGAGACAGAAGTCAAGATAAAAGATAAAAGTAAAAGATAAAAATGTAAAAAGATTAAGAATATAAGTTAAAACACACAGACACATCCATCACATTCCACTATTGTACAGCTCCCTAAAATTGCACGTAAAAAGTTATAATATTGCACTTAAGTTTGTATGTACAGCAGCATTTAGGGTGACCAAGGCTCTGGGATAAAAACGTTTTTTTAACCCGTTTGTCCGTGTTTTTATTGTTCTGTACCGTCTGCCCGAAGGCAGCAGTTCAAACAGATTATGTCCTGGGTGTGATGAGTCCTGTAAAATGTGTTTTGCTTTTTTGAGGCAGCGGGAACTGTACAGTTGTTGAAGAGATGGGAGAGGGTGGCCGATGCTCTTCTGGGCTGAAGTGGTGACCTTCAAGAGCGCTTTTCTGTCATGCACTGTGCAACTGGCAAACCAAGCACAGGCACAGTATGTTAAAATGCTCTCTGTGGAGCACCGGTAGAAGGACACCAGCAGTTTTCTTAGTCTTAAGTCTTAGGCATTAGGCCTCAGTAGACACCAACGGGTATTGAGTAAAACGAGAATGCATTGTAGCCTATCAGATTATTATCTATGACACCTGTCAGTTTTTACAAAATTCAATCTCAGATAAAACAGGCAAAATAATTTCTAATCTATAATCTCATTATAATTGCATGATCAAATTAAATGTTTTTCTCTCTGGCACACAGTTAGATGAAACACGGTGCTGCTCACACTGTTGTCCATCCATCCATCCATCATCTTCCGCTTGTCCGGGGGTCGGGTCGCGGGGGCAGCAACCTAAGCAGGGAGGCCCAGACTTCCCTCTCCCCGGCCACTTCCACCAGCTCTTCCTGGGGGACCCCGAGGCGTTCCCAGGCCAGCCGAGAGACATAGTCCCTCCAGCGTGTCCTGGGTCTTCCCCGGGGCCTCTTCCCAGTGGGACGTGCCCAGAACACCTCACCAGGGAGGCGTCCAGGAGGCATCCTTATCAGATGCCCGAGCCACCTCAACTGGCCCCTCTCGACGCGGAGGAGCAGCGGTTCTACTCTGAGCCCCTCCCGGATGACCGAGCTTCTCACCCTATCTCTAAGGGAGAGCCCGGACACCCTGCGGAGAAAACTCATTTCGGCCGCTTGTATTCGCGACATTTACAGTCATTAGTCATTTAGCAGATGCTCTTTTCCAGAGCGACTTACAGTAAGTACAGGGACATTCCCCCCGAGGCAAGTAGGGTGAAGTGCCTTGACAACTACCCATCTATCACATCACAAAGTGTATTTTAATCATCTTTCCTTATAAATACACATTTAGAAACATGACTGTAAATACATTTTCCAAATCCATAACTTTTGCACAATAGGTAGTGTTGTGGAAGCTACTACAAAACGGTGACATCTTTGCATTCACAAGGGAAGCTTAAACAACACTATATCGCAATATAGTTCTGAACAATACTTCATTTATTTAACTTAATCAGTGGCGGAAAATTATTCTAGGTGGGGCTGTGAAATATTCAGTCAATTCAGTAACCATCATATTAAATTGAACACAAACTGCATGATACAAGTTCTCTGTGAAATAGTAATGATTTAATTAATGCATACAGCTATAGGCAAGTATTATCATTACACAGACATCTGGGCACTTGACCTACTCTCCCTGGTAATATTAGGGAACACAACACAACTATTTACAACTAAATATCAAGGATTTATATTGCTCTATATTGCTAGATGACATACACACGCGTGTGTATGTGTGTTATTATTTGTACATTAATTTTGCCCTTCTGTCCTTCTGAGTGACAAACTTCTCAATGACTCTAGTATTGAAGTCAGGCATGTTTCTGATAAGCTTTTTCTCCATGGAGAGCATAGCCAGAGCATTCAGGCGATCTTGTGTCATGCTGTTCCTCAGGAAGGTTTTGATCCTCTTTAGAGTAAAAAAGCACCTCTCAGATTCTTCCGTGGTAATTGGTGTGGTTACTAGAATTTTGAGAAGACTGACGGTCTCAGTGAACGTGCTCTGAAGGTTGTTCTCCGTGAACAGTGGAGCAGTGGTGCACTGACTCTGTTACAGTGCCTGGAAGTCATCATTCTCATAAATCAATGTAAGTTCTGTTTTGAGCTTGGCCTTGTTCAACATAGGGTAAGCCTCCACTGTGATTTCCAGTGCTGAATCTGGGAACTTTACGGTGTGTTGTGGGAACAATTCTCCTTGCAACTGAGTGGCACTGATGAGATGCTTGGTGAAAGAGAACCGCTCCTTGGCATGACTCAAAACGGTATCACATACGTATGAAATTATACATAAAGAAAATAAAACAGGGTACACTGAGTATATGTACAGTATCAGTATCCTCTTACAAGATGAGAATGTTATATTGTGACAAGCAAGGACAGCTTACATTTTACAGTAATGTAAAATAAATAACCATATCTAAGGAGGGTGTGGGTTTTTGGTTTGTAGCTTTTCACAATATTCTTTCATTGTTTTTTTTTTAGCTAGCTCAGCTTTAATAAACAATAATTTTGTTTATGCACAGAACTATGTCACAGCTTACCTCTGTAGCCAACCGCTGCTGTTCTTCCTGACCTAGTGTCCTAGTGTCCTTCGTTTCTTTGTGGGCTGCTGCACAGATCCACTGTATTCTCCATGCAGAGAGGGAATGGAGTCCCTGATCCAACACACAAGTTACCATTCACAATTCATGTTTCAGAAACTAACTTGGAGACATAAAATGTGTCCATTAGGGTGTAATGTGAACAGTGTTAAAATGTGGAACGGGGAGTCAGGTGGCTGAGCGGTTAGAGAATCAGGCTAGTAATCAGAAGGTCGCCTGTTCGATTCCCGGCTGTGCTTAATGACGTTGTGTCCTTGGGCAAGGCACTTCACCCTACTTGCCTCGGGGGAATGTCCCTGTACTTACTGTAAGTCGCTCTGGATAAGAGTGTCTGCTAAATGACTAAATGTCATGTAAATGTATAATATTATTATAATCATTATCCTTACTGGATTTCCAATTCACTCTCTTTTAAACGTTATACCAAATATTTTAGTTGCTCTATGAAAGCACATTTGTTTTTACAAAATATTTTCACAGGTATTTTCTCAGACGGTGATAATTATTTACCTGATTGTTTGCACGCTGTCTGTAAACCTCTGGATGACTCCTGTGATGAAGACAGAGTCGATGTTTCTCTTTTGCAGCTAGTTAAACAGCATGTCGACGAAATCTTCATCTTCCAGCATTCTCACAAAGCCACCAGCTTCTTTGACAGAGGGTCAAAGTTAGCAGTCTCTGATGGTCTGGAAACATGTTAGGAGTTCATCCTTGTGCTCATACACAGTGTTAACAGCACGACTGTGGACGTTCCACCTTGTTGTCGAAGTTCCAGGAAGTCTGTGACTTGGTGCAAATAGACCCTGCTGATGTGCTGGGCCAGAGGTATCTGATCCTGCGGCCGAATGGAAAGGATAAAGTTGAAGTGGATATCCGTCCCGTGAGAGTGGAATCTCATCCTGCTTTGTCCCTCAAAGGGGAGGGGTTGACCGAAGAACAACAGGCCCGGTTGACGAGCCTGCTGCGTAAGTGGACCCATGTCTTTTCTGCCCATGAGGAGGACTGCGGAAGGACCAGCGCTGTGTTGCATTCAATCCCCACAGGTGACGCCCCCCCAGTAAGGCAGCGTTACCAGCCAGTTCCACCCAGCCTGTATGCCGAGTTGCAGACCCTGCTGGAGGGGATGCTAGTGGGGAGTGGGAGCGCCTGAAGCTGTCTGAGGGGGTCCTGGTGCGATCAAGTTGGGACCTGTCAACTGGGCATCCTCTGACTCCGGTGGTGGTGCCAGCGGGGGAGCAGCACAAGGTGTGGACTTCCTGTCATCAGGCTTTTGGCCATGCACGTGGCCAGCGGATGGTGGACTGCCTCAGGTCCCGGGTCTACTGGGGGGAGGTTGGCAAGAGACTTCCAACGCTGGGCAGCTGAGTGTCAGCAGTGTGTGCTGGGACATCCGGGACGAGAGGTGCCCCCCTCCACCCCATTATTGATCACTTCACGTTAATGATCAGAGGGCGTGTGTTATCAGCAAACGTTCGCGTTGTCGTGTTAACCCATTATTAAACTGAGCATATCGATTTTGAATCCATTATTAAACTTTGCATTTTAATTGTTTAACAGAACGGCCGATGTTTGACACTGTCATATTATATGATTTGACCTTGGCTGAAAATGAAAGATTCTATAGCTAAGCTAGCGTAGCTAATAGAAGTGTAGAAGAAGAGCAACGAAAAATGTAAATGTGTATGTATACATACTGTATATGGTGTGCAGCATTATAGAAAGTTATATAAAAGAAAATTAATGTAAATAAACCCGTTTGTGCTCTTTTCCCCCCCCTTGCCCAATAAGAATCGATAAGGAATCGAATCGATAAGCAGGAATTGATAAGGAATCAGAATTGTTAAAATCTTATCAATACTCATCCCTACTCAGACGTGCGTGTGTCGTCCTCAGGGTGACCTGCCTCGGGCTTCTTCTTCTTGGATTTCTACATATTGCATTTAACAGAAGTAAAACCAGTTACCAAAAAGAAGCTCTGCACATAACACGCTGTAAATTAAACATGCTGTAACTCATTTAAAGACTATTTCGAAAATACACCTGACAAATTACAAAAAAGGTTAACGTATTAAGTCCAATCCACTATAAACTATAAATTATAAATATATTTCAGTTTACAAGTCAAATATTAATCTGGATGTAGCTTTGTTCGTTTGTTGTTTTACCTCGCCAAGTTTCCTAAGGTGAGAGAAGTTGAACTTCTTGCTTCTCTTCTTCTCCGTCGCCACCTGACGAGGGGGGTCCTCCCATTCATTTGCGGAGGACACAGACTGCTTCACCTGACCGAGAGAGTCCTCGCGTTCGTCTGCGAAGGACACAGACTTCTTCACCCTCAGGTCTGGGCTGGTGGACTGGGAGCTCCCAGACAGGTTGTCCATCGCCTGGTCCACCATCGCGGTGGAGAGGAGCCTCAGCTCCTGCCGGTAGACCTCTGAAGAATCCCGGGAGGTGCTGCTGGACGGTGTCGAGGTGCTGTTGGAAGGTGTGGAGGGGGTGCTGCCGCGGGGGGGGTCCTGGAAGTGGAGGAGCAGGCGCTGGACTGACTCCTCAGCCAAACCGTAGACCAAGTCAGAGGGGCTGACCGTGTCCAAGCGGCTCCTCTCCCCAGCCTCAGTTTGGACCTGCTCGCGGTGGTCACTGAACAGGGCCTCCAGGTCATCCGCCAGGTCCCTGAGCCTGGCCGAGTCGTGCCAGGGACGTTCGGTGGACTCCAGAGGCTCATCGGAGCCCCCGCCCTCCAGGAGTGTGTCTCCCTCCTGGGCCAGGGTGACCTGGACGCTCCGGTCCACAGAACCCTCTGGTGCGTCATCATCGCCTCCCATGTCAATGGTCGTCCGCCTGATTATGGGGCATCTTTGGGAAACAACAAGGTCAGACTTTGGGGTGCCAGGGAGTGTGAGTTGCCCATACTCATGTGTCTCCTCCTCTGGTCTCCTGCGTCCATCCTCCCTGCTTCTCTGGTTCCCCACCATCGTGGTCGCTGCGAATTTGACCGTGGACCCCTCAGCAACATCGCAGCTGTCCAAATGGAAACAAATTTCATTTTTCTACTATGCTATCTTTCTTCTTTTACTTCCTCCTCACTTATACCCAATACTATCTTTGTTCAATATTATTGATCCCTGACTTGAAACAGACTATCCCCCCATCCTTCACCCCTCTAGCCCCTCCTTCCTCCTCACTTCTTCACGTGTCTCTCTGCTCCTCTGATCTGCTCCTCCACGGTCCTGTGTTTCTCTGTGTCCTGCTGCACACGCTCACAGAGGACCTCATAGTTCCGGGCAATGTTCTTCAAATGCATGCGTAGTCCACATTTGACGGCCCTTCTTGCGCCCAAGATCTTGTGACAGTCCGGCTCGGTAGAACATTCCTTACAAGACCAGAACGCGTAGAGAGTTAGGGTTTGAAATGCCTTCGAGGAAACAACATTCAAAGGATCAACAGAAACTTAACTCTAACAAACCACAACTTGTGAGAAAGATACTTACTACCATTACGCAGGGGCATTTAGACTTTCTAAACAGAGGAACCAATGATAGCCACTGTATCATTTCGTCTATGTCGAAGGCCATGTGGTGGTGTTGTTTGTTAAGTAGCCTGACAGAGAGAGAGAGAGAGAGAGAGAGAGAGAGAGAGAGAGAGAGAGAGAGAGAGAGAGAGAGAGAGAGAGAGAGAGAGAGAGAGAGAGAGAGAGAGAGAGAGAGAGAGGGGTTAAAGTCAGTGCGGGGTGCTGGATGAAACATGTTAGTCTTCCTGTAAAGAAAGGGCTGATGTACACCCTTAGCAGACTCACATAAGAATAGGCTTCCCAGCCACCTGGGGGTGCAGGAAGACATCTCTGAGAAGAACAGAGGTTTTTGGTAAGTGTTTGTGATCAACTAAAGAGTCCACCACAAACACCAGACCATGGCACCTGTGGTAGTTCTCCAACCAGAGAGCCCGGGCACCAGGACCTCCTGGCATGTCTAGCAGGGTCATCTGCCAGCCAGTCAGATGCACCTCTGCCTCAGAGATAGCAGGAGAGTCCAGCTTTGCGGCCGTGTCACCTGTGAGAGAGACAGACCAAACAAGGCAAGTCAGGCCTGGCTATTCTACATGCTGAATGGGATTGTCACACACAATCAATCAGTTTACCTCCTGTTATAACTTGGAATAGAGGTGTCTTTCCTGCACCATCTTCTCCAACCATCATCAAAGTCACTTCCCTTTTGGGAAGCAAAAAAACAAACCAAAAAAAACACTTCAGACATAAATATTCAATAACAATAAATGAATTAGAGAGAGTACAATCACCTCCAAACTTATTGTTTACACTAATATCAATGTTATTATACTAATACTCATATTGCATTCGTTCGTTAATAAAGCTTTGAAACAAGCTGATTCTAACAAAGTTGTCACTGCCAAGCCAAGTATCACAACTGCGAATCACACATCAAACACTACCATCTGCAAACTGAAAATATGGCCCTAAAAACATAACCTTGAAATGTATTTTTGGAAAACTGTCTAATATAACAAGTTTACCGGAAGCAATCATTATGTGTCAGTAACAACAACATTGTCAGTCACATTGACACTCTCAAATATATATGAGACAATACAAGTTGCGCCTTATCAGAGGCACGTGCACTAACACCCAATTAAGTGAAAACAAGTACATTTAAACTTGACTGTTAGTAGTAGACCAATGAAAGCTAAGGTGTGGACACTGCACAAACATGGCAGACACACTCACCGAGGCACACAGCTGGTGCATGAGCCCATCCCGCCACACTGTCGATCCAGCCACTGGAGAAGATGGGTTAGTAGAACACACTCTGCAAGCTGTCACTCTGAGGTCCTGGTCAATCCTGTCTGCTTCAGAAGGTCTCCTGTTGCATGTTCCATCGATGAATCCAAAACAATACTGGGAGTCTGATCCACAGCTGACGCCTATTTATAGAGCAAGACCATCCTTATGATGTCATTGAACATGTGCCTTTAGATTGGCGACTAAGGACAGGCTTGTTGCTAAAAACCTTTATGATGTCATAATAGAGCTGCTTTTTGGGGGGATCGCTGGGGGACTGGGATGATAGATTCTAGCAGGAATACAGTGGGTGATTTATCTATACATCAAATAGCTATGTATAAACTAATGGATGGACCGATTCATAGATGGAAAACTAAAGAGACTAGATTGTCCCTTTAATGCTTGTAGTTTTTTTTTCACTTATTGGTTACCCTATTGGTTACCAGTGGTTGTTATGAAATGTGCCAAATAAATAACTGACTGATGTGGTTTGCCTTTGACCTTGCTCCTATTAGATGTCCATGGTGTGTGTTTGTGTGCGTTTGTTTGTGTGCATGTGTATGTAGATGGCGTACACACGCACACAAAAGTGCCCTGTATAAAATAACCCTGGAGCTCGATATAGAGTATAAGAGGCTCGATATAGAGTATAAGAGGCTTTTAATTAAAAAAACAAGACTGGAGATAGAACAAACTGGAATATGAAGAGATAGTACATGACTGAATGAATGACACTAAACTTAGTTACACTGACATTCTTTTTCTGTGTTCGTAGAAAAGGGAGAAGTTCAGAACACATGAGGATGTATTTGTTACATTTACATGTATGCGTTTAGCAGACGCTTTTATCCAAAGCGACTTCCAAGAGAGAGATTTACAAAAGAGCATAGGTCACTGATCATAACAACGAGATAGCCCCAAACATTGCGAGCAGCCAAAACATGAAGCATACATTGTGAAAAACCAAATAAGTGCCAAAGGGAAGAACCATAAGAGCATGCAGTTAAACAAGTTACAATTAAACAACATGAAACTCAAAAAGTGCAAGAGTGTACCTGTAGAAAAAACAATCAACAGTAAAATATTTCACAGCAAGTACAAGAATTTAAAAACCGTTACAACTAACCAAGTCTCTCAATACGAGTCATTGTGATCCTGGAGGAAACTAACATCAGGTCCAGCCAAGCATTCCTAAGTGCCGTGGTACTCCCGGAACAAGTGTCTTGAGCCTTTTCTTGAAGGTGGGAAGACAGTCAGTGTCCCTGATGGAGGTGGGGAGTTGATTCCACCATTGTGGGGCCAGACAGGAGAAGAGCTTGTGTTGGGACCGGGCGCTCTTGAGCGGTGGGTCCGGACCACCAGACGGTTGTCAGAAGAACACCGTAGGTGGCGGGGGGGTGTAAGTTGTAATTTTAAACTTGTTTGTAAGTTTTGGGCTTTTTTGTTGTGCCCTTTGAGTCTTTTGTGGGGGTTTTCACCATTTCTTTCTTTCAATGTCCTAATTATTATTTTTGGAAAATGCTATAAAAGTGAATGAAACATCCAAATTCAATGAAAGTAGTGAAATGATCATTTAACTTAAATTGTACGGTACCATACACGTTGTTTTTGGTTTGAAATGTTTTGGTTGAAGGAAACCCACATTTCTGATATGGAAATAATTAGAAAATGGGTCAATGCAACCCAAGGACAACAGAAGGAGTGAGACAGCACAGTGAATAGGAATAACATATCAACATGACAGTACATAAAAGTACCCGTAGCGAAATAACGCAACGCTATGCATACAGTCTGTGGGACTGTGAGCGCACGGCTTCGATACATTGGCAACATACGGCTCAAGAAGCTGGCAAAGATACGTAATTCCCTCAGCTGAGAATCTATATATTTAATAAAGATAGGGTACTCATCAGGGAATGCCAAAGGGATTTGTCGGTCTGTAAATGTTCTGGCTCTTCTGAGCGCACCTCTCACTATCCGCGCTCCAAGCTCCAAAGGATCTTCTATGAACTGTGACGCCATTATCCTCAAGAATTAGTTAGTGGGCCGGGCTTTTATACCGGTTCATCTCTGATCAGGGGCGTAGCCACGTGGTGGCCAGGGGGGGCCACGGCCACCATTGGTCAGAGAATGGCCACCCGCCCCGCCCCAACCTCACAAAAAAAAAAAAAAACCTCCTGAACAGAAACGGTATAAAGCTGAAAAAATGCATTAGTATTTTTTTTATAAAGTCGTCTTATATTGTCATTTGTCACTTACGCTACAAGCCCCATATTCGCAACATGTTGGGCCACGCCCCCATCTACAGCGCAAGACGCAAACCAACGTACCTGTATTCTGACAGCGCTTCAATGGAGACTAGCAGCTAACCACTGGATACCGTTAGAAAACTGCTGCTCTGAGTGATGCAGTGTGTGAGTTTTAAAATAGTAGTTTTTGACAATCAAGTGCCACCCCAAATAAAAGACTGGCCAGAGCTGGCCCCCCCAGAAATAATGTCCTGGCTACGCCCCTGTCTCTGATCTCCAACTTAACCTGCTCCTGACCAGGTTAGGCGTTCAGCATGTGTTACCATGGCGATCTACCCCGGTAACAACTGATCCGTCGTGATACAGAAAACCCTGGGTTGAACCTGAAGTTACCTCGTTAACGCCAAATCTTGATTCGTTGTACAGGCCCCTGGGATGAGTAAAGTGATGTTTATTTACAGAAATGATAAATGTACTACAGTGTTTGGAGCTTAGACTCCATGGGGAAATCAATGATCAATGAGCTTCGGCCCAGCAACCGAAGAGGAATCCCCCATGGAGTCCAGATACTGGTGGCGGTGGCCCACCCAGTGAAGTCCATCATGTGTTCACACGTGAAGTCCATCATGTGTTCACACGTGAAGTCCATCATGTGTTCACACGTGAAGTCCTTCATGTGTTCACACGTGAAGTCCATCATGTGTTCACACGTGAAGTCCTTCACATATTTCAGGGAATAGTAAGATCTTACTTTCCTAACGTTTAAAGGTTGGATTTGTCCTGGAGCATAATATACCATCTCAAAAAGTATTTACCATAAGGATATATAATTATCATAACTATGGTAAGCACACATGCTGACCATTGTTAATTGCATCATATTTGAACAGCATATTACTGAAAATAACATAGACATTTCGTTAGATTCAACTGAGGCTTGGGAGAAAAATAACCACATCACACATTTTAGGACCATCAGCCAATCACCTCAATTACACACCTATTTCCCATCAGTTAAACACAACATATACTTTAATCCAGTCAATAGCTGACTATAGCTACTACTTGTCACTTGTAATTCCATGCTTGAGTCTCACCCCCTCCTTGATGGAATCGGCAAAGCTCCACATAGCTCAGCTGATACTGTAGCACCCATCCACCACATCCTGACTCCTCTGCCTGGATCACTTGTCTTTCTTTCATTCATTCATGTAAACCACCAAACGTATTCAGTTGTTTTTTATTTGTGGGTGTGACTTGTTTCCAGTGGCCCAGGGTACAGCCATCCCCAAACACATCAGTAGAAGAACTTCATGATTAAAATCCAAGTCATCCTTCAAGGTAGTCCAGACGTGTCTATGAAGATGTTAAAGTAAAGCTTTACCATGTGGTGGCTGGACAGTTAGCAGAGCACCAAATTGTGTACCTGGTCCAGGCCAATTCAATCCATCCAAAATGACTTGTCGCTTCCCTAGATGAGAGAACATATAACAGATGTAGCATGTAGTGTTCACGAGAAACACACACAGTTGTGTCCAAGTTATTGAAATTGAAATGTTGATTCAGTAACACACACCCATGACAGAGTCCTCTCTACGAGCTCGACTCAACAGCAGGTGTGAGAGGAGAGAAGTTGAGTTTCCTCGGTGATAGACAGAGCCAGTGACAGTGTCATCGGCAGGATAGCGACACTGAATAGTCAACCTGAAAGTCAAAACAAAAGGACTGATATTGGAGTGCTTGACGGGGGAGGGACCCTGTACAAACTGAGCCCCACTGGCCACCGGTCTTTGTAGTGCATATAGTCACCTGTAGGGGGAGTCTCTGTGTATCAGAGGGTCATCTGTGGGTATAAACTGCTGGGCATATCTCACCTGGTTTTCATACACTAGAAAGTCACCTTCTGTCTGATGGCGTAACACACATACAGTATTAGAAACTACATTCTGAGCAGTTGTGCATGAACATGATTTACGTGTTTTAAACACACACTTACAGTTACGGTGGTACCGCAGGAGTCCAAACCAAAACTGAAAAGGGCCCTGGCACTGTCTGTTTCCTCAGGGACACAGCTGGGGTCCAATAAGGTGGTGCGGTTGGGTGGAGTGGGCGGGATTGAGTGTGTGGTGTCCACCACTGCCACCATCCTCCCTTCTGGTAAGCACACTGAAGGATGACAGTTCATTGGGAGTGATAATGTTTGCCTTCCATGTTAAGTTGTAGTACATATACAGTGTCTGAAAGATCTATAATCTTGTGTGCTTTGTTTCTCCATAGTTATCCCAAAATGTCTCTTAATTTTTGTTTTAGAAAATTTTCTTTATCCTGCAAAGTCATGTGTGTGACTGCATGACTGAGTGTGTGTGTGTGTGTGTGTTTCATTACCCAGTAGCTCCCTGACAGGAAAAGCACAGCGCTGGACAAGGCTATCCTTCACCTTCAGAGAGTCCACATCAATCAGGCTCACCTCTACTTTGACAACCAGACCTTGCAAACTCAGTTCCTAATGAAAATAAGGGAAAATAAATTTGAGGGAAAAAAAAGGTATTGCTAAGACACCTGTGCACCAATCTATGCCTTGACATAGATTGTACCTATTATAAGACATTTAAAACTGATACACAATCATCCTAATGATGATTAGCTTTGGGACTTTAAATCATCTGGTAAATAGGAGAAAAATGGCTTCTATATATTAAACCACTGACTCTCGTAGAGTAAACAAACTAAAAACTCAGCCACAGTCACCTTGGGAAGGTACAGTACCTCTACGTCACAAATGTCTTCAAAACTTTTACTCCTACAAACAAAAAGAGGCTAAATATACACCAAGATGTATGTGTTTAGCTGTGTCTTTTTACATTTAAAAAATAGAAAATGGTTTATACAGTTCTGGAGTGTGTGGAGCAACTGCACATTTAGACAATAGAGGGTGCCCTAAACACAGGTTCTTTCCCAGTGGAATATACTTCAAATCACACATTCAAAGAGTTAGACGTTAGTCATTTCAAATGGATCAGCATTATTACAAATCACAAACGTAGCACCCCATAGACAAGGCTTTTATATGTAGATATGTTTTGCTTTCAAGCAATCACCTCATAGGTCATGCCAGGGCTGAAGAGAGGAATCTCCACACTGACTAGATCCTTCTTGGTCTCCACTGTGAAGCCTCCCATCTCAATCAGCTTCCAGTCAATCCGGTTGGCCCCCAGGAAGAGCTCCCACTGCAGGTCCCGGGCCCCCTGGTGCAGCAGCACCAGGAGGCCCCTCTCAGTACACAGCCCCTCCAGTCGGAGGCGCTCCGGGGCTAGGACCAGGAGGGGGGGAGGGAAAGGGAGGAGGAGGAGGGTGAACTAGTCTTGAGAAAGAATTGCTCCTTTCTTGTTTGACCTCTCTCACCTTTCTCACTTTTAGCTGATTTTGTGTGAGTTGGAGCAATCTTCAAGGACATAATAGTTGGTCCCATTTTAAGTCAGTCATTTCATTTTTTATATGAGTAGCTCATAGTTTATTTGACAATATCAAACAGGAAATGGGCTATCCTTAACCAATAGTCACCTGGCTGCTCTAGCACACGACTGACAATGATGTCTGCATGGTGGAAGACTTGGGCACGGGCAGAGATGAACAGGGTAAAGAGGAGAGGGAGGGTGTAACTAATGTAGCCGTCACCCACATCCTGACATAGAATATACAAACACAGGATTACTAACCTCATAGTCAACATGAACACTCTTACACTCTTTAATTAACATTGCTCATCAGAGTCACATGCACTCACTTTGTGCAGGACATGGGGGTATGAGAAGGGGACGTGTAGCTGGTAGGAGTGTGACCCATTGGGGTGGGGGATGAGGTCCACCTCCACCTCGTCCTGGCTCTGGCACTGGGTCCAGACCAGGGTGTCACCCACGGTGAGGCTCTGGAGGTCCACGTCAGGAAGAAACGCTCCCAGACTGACCGAGAACACGCGCTGGGAGACTACGGTGTCTGTGGAAGAACAGACAGCACGAGGAAGAGAAAGGAACGCAACAGGGGTACGTGTAGCCGTTAGATAAACCAGTGTTTATCTAACTAAAATCATGACAATGTGGACCAATATAAATATGTTCTAGTTCCACAAAACACACACTGGCCCTCCCATTATGCTCCAGCAAAGGGAACAGTCATTCTAAATGCACACACACAGATACACAGACACACACACGACAGGTTATGATGTTGCTGTGAGGGAATACTCCTTCGAAAGCTCACGGTTGATGAGGGTGAGGGGGAGTGGAATGTAGGGGGTCCTGAGGATCCTGAGAGAGCGGAGGTGTGTGAGGGGCCAGCGTTTGTCCTCCCACTGGTGCGCATAGAAAAGGTTCACAGACATGGACTGGGAGTACTGGCCGTCCACCACGCCACTCTGGAAGAAGGGGAAGACAGAGGCTGACAGAACTGTCAATGGCATTTGATCCAGGGTTTGAACTGTCGGTGGGGTTCTGGGTAACACTGATAGCTTGGGGGTCCCCAATTTTAAATTCTTCCCCCAACACACACACACAGGAAACTCTGGGAAATAAAATACTGCTCTGGTTGTGTACCTCAATATGCCCACCCTCGGTGCCAAATGGAATCCGGATGTCCACCATCCCGTCCCTCAGGCCAATCTCAAAGCCCTTGTCCTTGATCTCTCTCTGGCTGAGGGCCTGGGTCTCCAATCCGATCCTGATGCCCCTGTCCTTGGAGACACCCCCAGGGGCCAGGGGGGAGAGGAACAGGGGGATAGACCACAGCAGGTGGGACCCTTCTACTGTGGGCTCATCTTGCGGGGCGGTGAAAAGGGGAGGAAGGAGACATGGAGGTGGACGTGTGTGGGGGGAGGAAGAAGTAGGTAGTGGGGGGGGGGGGGATGGGGGGGTGTTGAGGGACGGAAAAGTACCAGAGGGAGGATGGGGGAGAAAATACGGTGCCGAAGCAGAGAGAGAAGCGATGAGAGGAAGGGAAAGAGATACAAGTGAAGACAAAAGAGAAGTGATACAGAAATGATGAGTCGTGATTCCACATAAACACAAGGCATATGACCCTGGCTGGCATGACTCACTGTCTATATTCAGCATTTCTTACATGATGTCACAGCACAGTCTATATTAGCTCCTGCATGACTGGCTGACTTACTCATGGCGCAAGCCACAGTGGCATCGATAACGAGAACAGTGCCCAGCAGAGGGTACAAGATGGTGGCACTGACCACATCCAAGTCCACCCCTTTATCCTACACACAAAGAGGTAAGAACAAATGAGAGAAGCCCAACATGCAAAACTGAACTGTACAGTTACAACACACACACACACACACACACACACACACAGCTAAACCTTACTATAACCGTTCAAAATGAACACCTGACCTTCAGGGTGTAGGATAGGGGAGAGGAGTAGGGGCAACGGAGAACGATACGAGAGCCAGATTCAGACAGATGGTAGCCCAGGGTGCTGGCCTCAACCAGGGATCTGGGCCTTGTCTCTTCTGGGTGTGCTCCTGCTCTGTGGAACATCACAGTCCAGTTCCACACCTTTCCTGACTTCTCTCCAGACCCCTAGGTAGAGGATGGTAGTGAACTAATCATTGAAAGAAAGGACAAAAGAAAGGGTGAAAGGAAGGAAGGCAGAAAGACCCCAAGACAAAAGGAATAAAGAAAAAGGTAAAGAGCAAAAAGAAAAAAAGATGAAAAGACGGAGTGAAAGAAAGGAGAAGGAGAAAGAACCTTGCAAGAACATTCCAGCATATCCTTCCATTCGACTCACATAATGGGGCGGCAGAACCTTCTCTTGTCCGTGAGAAGAGACAGTTAAAACTGGACGCTGGATGGACACCTTTGAAAAGCACACAAAATATCGAGTGACACACGTGACCGGACTACAGCTAAACTATTTGACTAGGATCTTACAGACGTGTCTCACCCCCATGTAGTTTTCCTCACAGACCACCTCTCGCACCCCCCATGGCCACAAGGTGGAGCAGCGGAGCCAGAAGGGGTAAACAGCCACTTCCCCATTTACCTGCGTGTTTACCAACCACAACCGTAGACTGTACTCACTGTCCTGCTACAAACAGAGGGAGAAAGAACGACTTGATTTCAAAGTCATGTGAACTTTTAAATGAGAAACACTAAATATGATATATTCTTTTTTTTCAAACAGGTGGCTGCTGCTGGTGGTGGTTACTCGAGCATTTAAAGGTGTAATGAGTAGTAAGGATGGATACAGTATTCTCTTTATGTGTCAAAAAAGTCCACCTGGTTGTCAACGTGGCAGGCCAGGAACGAAGCACGGAATACCAGGTCACCACGGTGATTATAGAGCGCTGTGTAGCCGCAGACTGCAGTCTGATGGCTGGACAGAAAGTGAAATCCATGGTGGTCTGTGGACATTAATAGTAAACAGGATGTCCGTCAATGTTTACAATATAGTTGGCCTGGATTTCTACATTTCTTATTACAGAAGTGTTTTCTATTAAAGAATAACACCAATTATGAAGACAAGTTAGAATCTTTGTTGGCAAGGCTCATTAAATGTTGTTGAATAAAAGAATCTCCATCATTATTTCAAGGAAGACTTTTACCTTCAAAGCCAAAGCGGACCATAGAGCCAATGAAGCTGGATTCAACAAACAGCCAGAAATGGCGTTCATGACACTCCGTCCGGAATGTTCCTCAACATTAAATTATATAGCTTACATTACATAATTACATACTAACTCACAGACACCAACACACTAGCCAAGTTTGTATGCGTTCATAGGATTGTTAGTGAATCCATCTGTTTTGAAAATAAAATAAAAATCTAAAAGTATGGTGATTCTTTCATTTGTTTTCAGACAGATATTGGGACACGCATGTGTCTAATAGGATCATGTCCGAATATGAAAAAATAACTGTCCTAAAAAGTAAATTATTCGCTGTATTACCTCTAGAAACGGTAAAACGGTTGAAACATGAAATAACATCGATGCCAATGAATTGAGCAGTATATCAAACTTACCAGCTGGCACGCACATAGAGTTATTGATGAGTATTTCACCTAGAAACATTACCCTGGATGAAATTAGGATATTTTCAGACAAAATGTGTTTACACACTTATTCAAATCGACTAGGCATAAAAAAAGTTATAACTCACCCCTGTATGTTAATAAAATACTTGAGTTTCATTTTACAAGTATAGTGTATTTAGCGTTTCTTTCTCTTGATTTGTAAAGTTCTCAAACTCAGGAATTCACAACCACAAAGTACGCTACCGACTGTTTCACCTGGCCGGAATGATTGGTAGTAAACTAATCAATAAGGCACCAAAATAATTGACGTTTTCTTCTTGGGGAAACGCCAAATTCACTGGCAGCCGCACATAATTATTTGGCCTGTGCAGGCCTTACATTTAAGACTTTGACGGATATAATCTGTGAAAAACACAGTAGGCTAGTTTCAAGGTTCAAGGTTTTCTTTGTTGTACCACGAGGGATTTTTGTTTGCATGCAGGATTCACATAAGAACAGAATATGTGGCTACAAAACCATTTTGGGTACCACACGTACAATAACGATAACTTTGAAGCTCTTCCAGCAAACAAGTGTAACCTATATTGTTCTTGCCTCTGCGCTTCTCTGACACAAGGACAAATACAGATGATCCCTAAATGTGATAAGACAACACCCGTGAGATCGAGGAACAAGGAATATGATAATGAGAAATCAGAACCGATTTAGCTAAAATAATGTGAAATATGGCATTCTTTCTGTACTCTTTATACCACCAAAACAGTCTACATGCATTTTAAGCATCTGGACCAATACGTTTTGCAGTTGCATCTTGCAGGTGTGACAGCATCATGTGGTAAAAAAGACCAATATACGAGATGAGCACGGGCAGCGTAAGTATCCGTTAACAAAACGTTATTTGGAAACGACTCGGGTAACAACAATATTTAGAACAGCTATATACTTCGTGCTTTTCATTTCAAAGGAATCCAATAATGCATTAGACCATGTTCTACATTTGTTCGGGTTTCATTTGCATACATTCAGTCCTTCCAGTAGATTAAGGTTTCTTTATTTAACTTAAGGTTTGCTTACATGTTTTTAGAAGTCATCGTACTAAATATGCTTGACTACGGTGCTGAAGTGTTTCATGAGTTGCTAGGATACTTGGGGGTATTTTACTTCCCAGGCATGCCTGGGAAGTAAAATACCCTATGAGGTCTTTGCTATGCTTGCAGGGTAAATATTTTTTCACCATTTAATGAAATCCCAACCACAAACAAATAATAATCTCCCCCTCAGAAGCGAGAGAGGGAGCAGAGGATAAAACTGCAGCTCTTTCTGACCGACCTGGCCTTGCTTGGATCACTGCAGGTTAGTTCTAGAATTCAGTTAGCCTCTCCATTCCACCATTCTAAAGATTACAACCTGTAAACACATTATGCTAAATGAAACACAAAATCCCCTTAACTCTATCAATGTATTCATAATAGCCCTTTTTTATTGACCATGAAAGGGTTTCAGGTATTTCCAGCCTTGGCTTAGAGGGAGAGAAGAGCTTCTTCTAACAGTAGTCAATGACGACTTGGTTGGTAACTCAATTCAAGTGTGATCACACCAACACCCTCACAATCTGGCAAAGGTGCCTGCTACAGTAGCAATAAGGAAACACATCATGTTTAATGATAACTTGGTGTGCTACGATAACTTTAACAGCACAACAGATGCAGTGTGTATGCTAAAGTGTTACTTTGCCCTGAACGCCTTCCCTCAGGGTTGGCGTTCCCCGGGGTTTGCAGTGTCGGCAGCCTCCTCCTGCAGCAGCAGTAGCAGAAGCTCATCCAGCAGTAGCGCCTACAGCCTAGCTAGCCATGCTAGCAACAACGCCAGCCCCTCTAGCCACGCCAGCCCTCCCCTGCCTGAGGGGCCAGGGGCACGGAGGTCACAACCCAGCACGCTGTACACACCGAGACCTCTGTCACAGGCCAACAGGTGCAGAAGCCTGTGTGTGCGTGTCCGTGTGTGTGTGTGTGTGTGAGACAGAGAAAAAGAATGTAGGTCTGCAAACTTTGCTAAAGAGCAAACATAGTCCTTTGTACTTTGGTATGGTAATGTTATGCTTAATGTGTAAATCTTGGCATCCACATACTTTATACACACACACCACCGACCACCTTTTCCTCTTCACTCAGGGACCACAGCAGTGAGGACCACCTACTCCCTGCCTCTCCCAGTGAGAGGGAGATTGCTGTGCCTGTGAGTAGTTCTGTTTACATTTCAATTAGTTATCTTTGAAAGGCTGCATTCTTGACCCCAAACCACTGCCTAGGCCCTATGAACAAATATACCTTCTTGGGAAGTGGGTTTAGAGTCAAAAATGTAAATTGAGAATCAATTACACTGCTGTCTTTAGAGTGTACGATGTATGCTCTGAATAGCAAATGGAAACCATTTCACCATTTCACTTTGACCTTTTCTGACCTCAGGAAGTAAACTGCACCCTTTTCCTGTTGGCTGGCTATGCCAAATATGGCCGCCCGTACGCTTGGATACGGTCTAACCACGAGCGCCTGGTCAACATTGGTGGTACTGATGCACTGGTCAAGGACACTCCAATGAAACTCAAGTCTGTCACAGACTGGCAAACGCAAGGTATGGGTGGACCGGTATTGCAATGAGACCTCTTAAGAGATAGGATTTAAAACCATGTAAATATCATGTAAACTGTATTTAATAGACAGATATAACAGTAGCTAATCAGATTCTTAAGATACGTTCTACATTTAATGTTATTTTTTTTCAGGAATCAGGATATGGGATGTCGTGAGTGAGTTGGTGTGTCTCTGCACCGTTCCTTCCCCCTCCAACCCGCTGGCCCTCGACATGCGCTATCTGAAAAGCCTTCCCCTCACTGAAGGTTTCCTAGTCACCGGGGCCCTCCTCAACTTCCTGGAGATGTACGCCATCCACGGCAACCGAGATGAACTGCATTATGATAAAGGTGTATATTTACAGCATGTAGTATTACAAGAGCACAGAGCCTGAATCATGTTGCTGTAAATTTAGTAAAGTGCTAGCAAAATGTGAAAGGATCAACTTTGACCACAAAATAACAAACATTGAAAATGAGTGTGGATATAATACCCTTCAATAGCAAACAAGGAAACAATCAGTTAAATAGCTGCTAGGTGGTGCTGTTGCACTTTTCATGACTGTGTGCTTAATGCTTCCCATCTCTATTTTTGTTCTCTCTTAGTCATAGAGGAGGTGAAGAGTCTGAGAAGACTCCATGTCCAGACTCTGCTGGAGGTCCAGCGACAGAGAGGCACCACCAGGCCTGCCTCTAGCCCAACAACAAGGGCCTCCTCTGAGGGGGAGTGACCAGGATCCCCCCCCCCCCCGATGGTCTGAACCATGAACCCCAATCTTTATAAAACACTGCATTGTTTTTGCTCTATACAAGACCTACTGTAGGGTCAGTGTGCTAACCCAGTTTAGGATAAAATAGAACAATTCAAATGGTTGACTTATGAATGCATGTCCACCCAATAGGTTCTGTTCTGTGCACCACCAGTGTATTGAATGGTATCAATTAGTATGTAAAATTGTAATTAGCTCAGATTTCTGCTTGAGACGTGTGAAGCATACCAAATGTTGACAGCTGAACATTGCCCAGGTGTGTATACTACTGTATCCCCCCCCATTGCCAGCATAACCAGATACTGGTATACACAATCTTGTTTGTGAGAAAATAAAGCACCCTGTGAGATTGGTCACATGAACCCCAGATTAAAATCCCATAACCTCTGTGAACCTGTCCACCCTCCCAAACGTTGGAATTCTGTCTACTTATGACCAAACAGAACCCCTGTTAAAAATAGACGTGGGCTGTAGAGAAAGTACTGCCAGGGTCGTTGTTTGCCTCATTCATCATGTTTGGAAGTAGTGATCAAAATACAGTAAGTTGTAGCTTGGCATAGATGGCTAGTTATTCTTAAACTTGAGGTCAACTTCATGTTCGGTTGTCTGTACCAGGAAAACTGAAACAGTTTGAAATGCACGAACAATCTACATAGACAGTGTAGTTGTATAAAAGTTTATTATTCCATAAAATACATATATTAAATATATACACAAGGACAAATAATAAAAAAAAAAACTTAAAGCAGGCACTTGGGCTCCCTTAAAATGAGGGTGCCTTTTTGTAGTTTAAGATACATTTTGGACACACACAAATGAAAAGAAATGATTAAAAACATGAATTCCATGACAAAACCAGTCAGTCATAAATTAAATTAAAATGGAGGCACTGTAACTGTAAAACATGCAGGTATCTCCCACTAGCCTTGCCTTGTCACAAGTGTAGTAGTTGGTGTTAAGGTTTGGTGTGGGGTGGTAGACTAAGGAACAGCCAGAACACAACCCTCTCCTTTACGTCTCTCGTTGCAAACCATAAAGTATATAGCATGTGCAATCATGACTCTTATGCAATAGTGGAGCTGGGTGGACTTAAAAGTCCACAAAAACCTTTTCTACTTTTGTAACCTGACCTTAACGGTTGTCTGAATAGAGAGGTCGCTACATTGTGGAATGCACTTGCATGGCATGAGAAAATTGTGTAAGGAGAGACAGTGTGTCTGTGTGCGACTATGCAGGCGGAGAGGTATTCGGGCTTGGGGGCCACACTAACATGTGAACGCTACGAAACAGTGGTGGTGGAGGGACTATAAGGTGGGCTCTAGAACTTGAACGCCTCCGGAATGCAGGTGCACAGCCCAACATTGCAAACTGGAACACGCTGTTCCTGGTTCCCTGTGGTACAGGCATTACAGAGTAGCAGCAGCAAGGCACTTTCTAATCATCCACGTGATTTATCCACGTAAATGCAAATGATCATCGCAGTAGTGATCACTGACAAACCTGCTATAGCAGGATGCTTCTGATACTGTTTGTTTAGTGGGTTCTTGTTCAAACACAAAAGTTGCTAGGCCTGTCCAACAAGTTATGGAAGCCAAAGACCTCTAGTAAACCTTTAGAACGAGGGAAAATTAATCTTGAACAATGTGACAACTGTTTGACGGCCTAAACGATAGGAGCCAGCAAAAAAACAATTAAAAAAATAAATAAAAATACATTTGAATTAATAGACTTACTGCCTTATAGTGCATTGAAAAACATGACAATGGCACTACAGTCTGTGTGGTGACAAATCCCATTCTTCCCATCTTGTTACTAGGATCAGAAGTAAACTTTCAATCCCCCCCTCATCTACTCACAAGCTTATTTACCTCCCTCTTCCAAGGCAAACATGGCCCACAATTCACGGCATTTTCCAGAACTCCTCTACCTTCTAGCTAAAAACAAGCATATTTAGACAAAGACGGGAGGTTTGGACCAGAGGGTAAAAACATCATGACACAGATACCTCTGTAAAATAAATAAATAATCTTAATAAGAAGAACAGCTTTGCAGTAACCCGTTTTAGCAATCCATGTGGCCTGCAATGCATTTTTTGTTGGATTTTAAGTCCCAAAAGTCCTTTTGTCAGAAGACCAAACTAGCTTAAATGTCAGGACAATGTTTTGATGAGACAGATGGCTATGGAAGGAGCTTGTCGCGTTCTTCCAACACGATGTGAGGAATCAGCTCTCATCAGGTGTGGAATGCCTATCCCAAACGCCTTGTAAGCAACTTTTCCCACGTCAGCAGCAAACAAAAGTAGGAGTTCAGCTTCTCGAGTCAGCACTGTTCTTGAAATACACATACAAACAGCCAAAGTTAGACCCGCTGATGAAGGAAACGACTAGTCTGGAAATGGTCATCCTCTAGCCCGGTGGACAGTTTCTTTTCGTCCATTCTCTCATCCAGTCCCTCCCTCCGTGCGGTCACCCCTAGTGGGGCGTCGTCAGTAAAAGGTCCATGCTTGATGGTCTGGGTCTCAGTTCCAGCTTTCAGAAGTGGACCCCCTCCTTGTGATGGCCCTGAGGGGACTGTGAGACAAGGAGCCCCTCTTCTTCCAGCGCACTGCCAACACAGAGGACATGGTGTTAGTTTGCAATCGTATTTTTGGTTGTCACAGAAATGGAAATCCGACACATACAAACACATTGGCATGCAAATTGGAGTGAATTAAATCACTCCATTTATATTCACACCTGGACTTTTCAACCTAGCAATACGTAGATAGCCCTAGCCTAGTGAAAATGTTTGGTTTCAATGACTATAAATATTTCAAATAGCGTAGGATGCCGGTTTTCCCAGTCATTTTTTGTTGAGAGAATAGATATTTCCACTGAAACCAAATGAACCAATGCACCGATCGCTCAACTCATTTGAGCAAATATCCAAACCCTGCTTACCTTTTCCTAGACTGGCGGGTAGCGTGCTACAGCTCCTGGGGATGCTGGGGCTCGACGTCATCTCCTCTCCCCCTTTCGACTTCCCCTCTCCATGGGCGAGCGTGGCCGTGTCGTCCTGCTGCCAGGCGCTCAGCGCCTGTTGGAAAGACTGCGCCAGGCAGGCCGTCATGTCCCGGGCCCGCTCCGCCCGGCTACACCAGAACACCCTGCACTGCAGCTGCTGCCCGCGCTGCTTACAGATGTAGAGAAAGACGTTGGGGCGGTTGGTATCAGCCGCACAGTAGGCAATGTCCTGCAGGTAGGTTTTGGTGAGCTGTCGGCCCGTGCTCAGTTCCTTGACCTCCACATATCGCGGGCGTACCACGAGGGCGTGATCTTTGCTCAGTTTCTTTCCGTTGGCAGCCCCTTCTAACAGGCGGCTTATAACGTCCTGGGCCTGGTCACGGTCCAGGGAGAAGATTTTTTCCGTGCCCAGGTAGTGGACCTTGAACAGCGGGTCGCCGTGGGACAAAGACTCTGTGCGGTCCCGCTGGAAGTGACGTCGCAGGGCCGCCGGGGAGTTCTTGAGGGTTTGCATCAGGTGGAACGTACTCAGAGACATGATGGTTGGCTTCAGGGTGGGTTTGAGGTCAAGGGTTAAATGAGGGCTGGCTAGCGGTGGAGTATGGACACAGATGAAGCGCTCTTCAGTCTGTTTCACACTTCTCCACACTTCCAGTGAGGTGTAGCTGCATTCACTGCTCTGATCTGAAAAGGATGTGAACATCTGGGTTAGAATTTGCAACACAAAAAGAGGCACAGCTATTGAAAGTGTAAGAAAAAAGCCTGCATATGGGTATTGACATACAATATGCATAACGTCATCTGTGAGATGACAAATATAATTGGGACAAAGTCTATATGTTGGGAAATCTTGAAGGCATAGAAGGAATTGCAAACGATGGAAGAATGTGACGTCAGCTTCTGTTCACCCTCTTGGACAAGTGTCTGGGTTTAACAAGGACACACTGTACCAAACGGTGGAAAAAACAGGGCAACCAAAGAGCTAGACTGGGATCGGTTGCAAGTGTGACGCATTCAGAGGCAATATTCATTTACTAGTGCCACAGCACTGTCCATAAAATATTTACAGGTAGCCTTGAGCCTTGTCTTCAAGAGACTAAACCTCACACGTGCGCACACATGCACATTCAGGGACGCATACTTAACTCACACCCTCTGTTGATACTATTACCACTGTGAACTGAGCTACTAAGTTGGAAAGTTGCCATAACAGGTGACAAACAGTGACGTGTAGTTTTCCATCACTTTGAAACTCCAAACCAGCCATTAGAGTCATCATGATCATGGTGTTCAGGCCTCAACCACGTCCAACCTCCACCTCAATGGCCATTAGGACCATGCACCTCAACAGTACAGAACAATCTTGGAATCAAACCTAAAAAATTGTCCATCAAACCATATCGATATAAACATACTCAAAATTGACTTTTTGGAGATTTATATTTTTACCACCCTTAAGCCCATAGATCAATTCTAGTATTTGGAGGAGTTCAGGTTGCAATTAGTCAAGCCAAGTTGATGTAAGGTTAGACCACTTGGAGAATCATTTCAACAAGTCCACCAGAGCGAACAAAAAGTTGAGTGTGTCTTACCAGACAAAAGTTGACGTGATCAAACTACTTAGTTATGCAACTACCACAGGCCTCCCATTGTCTTTGGAGATCCCAAAAACACCACAACACCCCAGGCCATTGTGTTACACTTTATTTTTTCCCCTTTCTCTTTTCTTGGCCATTATTTCAACATCCTATAGCCCCCCTCTGAAGTAGCTGTAACTGGGAGCCACCGGCTGTTCTGCGATGGAGACCATTGTTAGACGAGCCTCCTTCACAGGAAACAGCTTTGCTCTACCGGCAACCCCCCCCCCCCCCCCCCCAAATATTTCTCCTCTGAAAGACAATGGCATACTTTGGTGTGTGTGTGTGTCACATCAGACATATACACTGTATGGGGGTGTTGACTGACCCAGTGACAGCTCAGTGTTTAAACGTGTACACTGTGCACACACAATGCAATTATTCACAAACCACATAGGTAGTCTAGATAAAGTAATATTCCACTGCAATAACATGCTCACTTGTAACCATGTGGTCTGTCTGCATATTAAATCAGTGTTTAGTCACCAATGATGCAAATAGAGCAAGTGTCATTACCCACTAGCCATTAAATGATGTAACGTGCTCAGGACAATTAAATGAAGACGAAATCATTTGGACGGAATGGGACTGTCATGTTCAGAAACACACAGCGTTGGTCTTAAAAATATCAAATACCACGAAGGAAACCAACTCTAATATCACTACTAAAATTAAACTATATTTCAGATAAACGTTTGAATATGTTTCCAAATGCATAGTAAATTTTGAGTGAATTTCTTTGCCAAAAAGAAGCGTGCCTTACCTTGCAACAGTTTCATGCAAACGATGTCTCTTCTTCAAATTAAATAAAGGGTCTTTCAATGTAGACTAACTGTATCCCTCTCGGCGTGAAGACGACACGTTTTCAAATCTTGTTGTTAAATAAAGTATTTGATACAATACCATCTAGACATTTTAACTTTTACCCGTGGCAGCAAAACCGTGGATACGTGTCAAGATCTGGTTAAATTCAAATGGATCTTTTCAATCATACGCTTCTTGCACGTTCTCTGTTCTATCCTGAATCGAGATTGAACTTGAATGGAGAGGTTCAACTTATTTGACAGTTATGAACGAAAATTCGTGTTCTTCTATCGTCCTCGTGTGAGATACTCAGCGCCTGAACTTAAATGACTGCGCCTGGAACAGCGCTTTTGAACAACGTAGGGGCACGCCTCCGCGTTATGACGAAGTGAACGAGCATCTGCGTCTGCGAGAGTGTGGGTGGGTGTGCGTAAAGGTGAGGGAGGAGATAACTGCGCTTAACGATTTTTCCCGGTAAGACAGAATGACAGAAGACATACTGTACTTATACATGGTAGGCTACAATTAAAATGATGGGGCTTTGAAATTGCATTGAGAACTGAGATGACATTGGCTTAACACTATGTTGTCAACTCAGTATGGCTCAGTTGAAGGGCATTTGAATGTTCAGAAGATTCACAGGATCGAATCCACTTTGGATAAAAGCATATAAAAAACTGTACATTGTAGCTGTTGTAATTAATTACATAGGCCCCATTATTAATCAAATGTTGTACACGTCCAGAGCAATATGTTTCATGAAATTTGGACAGTTGCTAGATGTCTAGCTTGTATGCCTCAGACCATAACTAAATTTCCTAGTTTGTCTGTGATGAATAATATTGTATTTCTACTAAACATATTACCTCTAGTAATGCTTTGCGTCACACTGCATGTCCCTAATGAGGATCACTTATCCAGCTCCTTTTTTAGTGTTTATTTTGGGGTGTGTTTGAACAGTGTTCAGAGCAGACCAAGAAATGCTCTAAGCGGTCCCATATGTGTGTGTGTGCTTCAGGGAAACAGTGCACCCCTGTTTAAACTGGATTTTGCCTGTGTCTGTTAAAGTGTGGACGTCACACCCAACCCAAGTACCTTGAAGGACACAGAGAAGCGATTATTGATGGTGATGATGCTGTGTCGTGTCTTACCCACCTACTTTTCCAACATTTACATTTGAGTCATTTGGCAGACACTTTGTACCCTAAGAGACATACAAATAGTGCGTATAGAAAGTACAGTGTGTGATAAGTGATAGTTAATAGGTAAGAAAGGCCCTTATAAGATGCTATTAACATTAATGTTAATAAGACCATGTAAGTGTTAATAATATTAGTCAGGCTTAGTGTTATTGTAAGATGAGATGATTATTAGTCAATAGGTAATTTTTACCTTATAAGATGCTAATTGGGTGTGCTTTGCCTTCGGCAAAGGCACAACCTTTGTTCTCTCACATATATATTATTGGGTGTGCTTTGCCTTCGGCAAGGGCTCAACCTTTGTTCTCTCACATATATATTATTTATTATTGTTTATTTTCTCCCCCCTAAGGATCAGTCAATATTTGGACTACATACACAACGGCGGTGTCAAAAGGTTCGTCTTGGTAGCGATTGCGTTGGTTGTATTTTTATTTACGTTCCGTTGCATGGTTTAAGTAGAAATTGCGTTTTTGTGGTGAAAAGTGAAGCTAACGGTGGCTAATTTGCTAGCCACAGTCACTGACGTTACTAACGTCACTACGTCACTAACGTCACGAAAACACGCGTGACTACCTGTAGCAGAACATTCGTTTTGCATCTGTTAACTTGGGGGATAGCTAGGCTAACTATAGCTTTACTGCAAGGCAGCTGCAGAAACGCCACAAGCAAAGAGGCCAGGGTGATAACTATTTACTCATTTTACTTTGTGATGTGAAACACAATTGTGAAATGTAATGTACAATATTAGCTGATATTATTAAGGAAGTAGGCCCACATCTACTTTCGGAAACGGTAGTCTACTATTTCACTGAAGCATTAGCATGACATTAGCCTCTGTTGCCCGGGCAACACATACTACAGTGGTCTATGATGCATCTGTTTTCAATCGTTAAAATAAACATTCCTCACAAATACATTTTCATTGTAGGATTTATTATGACATTACATTACAAGTAAACGATTTGTTGGTGAAATTATCATTACCTGTGGTTTCAAACCAGTGTTGCTCACTGCAACGCTGTAGCCTACGCGAGACACACTACAAAAACATCTACACAGCTTTTTAGGACGTTAAACGGCGACAGAACATGTTCGGCACTCCCCTTACTTAAATCAAGTCTTTCAATAGGTGAAACTATCTGACTACTAACCTGAACTTCATTGCCACAGCCTAAACTTTGTCAATCTGTTCATGATAATAATTAATTTCAGCCTAAACCGTACAACGGAACGTTAAATCAAATTCAACCAACGCAATCGCCAAGACGAACACAGCAGTAGTCTAGTACTGTACCGTAGTAGTACAATTTACCGGGGCAGCTTCTCCACACAGGGCTATATCGCATTTTGTGTTGTTACTGACAATGATCGCTACCAGTGAGCTTTTTATGAATGAGTGATTTTCCACTAAATAAATGTCAAGTTTATTTACGTTTTGGGGGGCATATTTTCAGTTAGCAGATGGTAATGTTTGAATCGCGATTCCATCTTCTACTGCCGGGTAACGTCGTAGAATAATCTTCAAAGGGGTTAATGAATGAATGCAATATGAGTAGCTAGGCTAAATGCCTGAAAATATCACGAGAAGGGAAAACTTAAAAGGACGTTTAAGTCATAGAGATTAGGTCAATTTTTACACCGGTCTGCCAAATGTATTCGTTTTGATTCAGCTATGAGGCTGCCTCTTGCAGGGTAAATGAGAAGATATCATATTTCATTCTACACTTCACTCGTATTTTGAGTTGTAGGCTAAATGAGCAGCAAAAAAAGATGCTTTTAAATCTATGTCATCTTTTTAAAATAATAAGTAGGCCCTATGCATTTTTATATAAAATATACAGAAATATCAGTTGGAAAAATGTCATTAAAAAACGGACCCCTGTGCAACCGACGCAAGCAAGCACACCCTACAATTTCCCCAGAAATTGTACCCTTTCTAGTTAACATTAATATATGCATTAATGAGACTTACTGGCTTGCTAAGGCCTTATTACCAGTGAACCAACACTTATTACAAGCATTTGGATCTAAAGTGTTACCTTTGTATCCATTGCTTATCAACTGTTTCATCAAATAACAAGATAAAAGGCGGAGTAGCATGAAATCCCAACAGCACTGTAGTTTGAAGATTCACAGCAGTGAACAAAACAATTCTGCCTTACCTCACATTCAAATGTTGGGACATTGCAATAAGAACACAAACTGTAGACTAGAAAAAGACAAATGGCTGTGATTGTGAAATTTTCTCTGGAATCTTGTTCCATCTCTTGTTTGTTGAATCTGATCTGTAGTTCTGATATTGCTTTTAGGACAGAAAAAGAAAATAACTCAAAACAATATAATGTTGCATAACAAAGTCACATTATGTTCCTTTGACTTTCACATAAGGTCCCCACAGATTTAAATACTGAGGCATTATCATCATCACAAACCTTACAGATGTTGGTTGGACTATTAAGAATACAAACCCCTTGTTGGATGACTTTGTTGCCCGATCTTTTTCTGCTCCTCCCCACCAATCTTATTTATGATGTACTATATTTCCACATTAATCGTGAATGGCATGAATGGAAATTTATTTTCTTAGGTGCAAATTGCAGTTTCACCTGCCTGGTCTCCTAGGGAGTTGGCTCATCAAGAGAATGCAAAGAATTTCTAAGGTTGTTTTCAGCAAAGTCATTGTGCCTTGTCAATTACAGAAATAACCGATTGTCACTGATTATAGTGATAATGTAATCAATTAGCAGTTCTCTTTGTCCAAACTGATATACAGAAAGGGATTTGATCCTGTGACCATTGACCTGCAGTCAAATGCTCTACCACTGAGAGTATTTCTATCCCTCTCATGTTAAATATTGTGATCAAGCTGAATACTATTCATAGACTCTACCCAAGGTTTCATGTATGATATATATACAGTCTATTGACCCTAGACTCCACTCAATGTAAATATTATTGTCCACAAATGACTGCTTGAAAAGAGGAAGTTGAATGAGGGATGGGATAAAAATAGTCATAATGATTTGTGATGTCAACACACATATGTACTGCCTGCATGTGTAATACAAAAGAGCCTTCTGTGTGTGTGTGTGTGTGTGTGTGTGTGTGTGTGTGTGTGTGTTATTTGTGTGCAAAAATGTTTGGCAACCAAGTGCTCTAGTTCTATGCCGCTGAACCTGATAATGACATGACTTACATCAGGATTATCTATCCACAGTCCACAGACTGTCCTTTTCAGAAATATGATCCCTTGATAAACCTTGAGGAAGTAATTTTGTATAATAAATGGAGAAGTACCAAAGGTGTTTTGATCATTAGAACAGTCTGAGAATACTCTCTATGACATTTGTACATTTGGAGGGTAGCTGAAAAGCCAGTTCAGAGTTATATTGATCAGTCAAGTGAATGAACACTGATAACTAAGTTGAATATATTCTACATTGATCGTAGATATAAAACCGAATATTACTATTGAGTGACCCAGACTTTGAACTTCTGTCTGCATCAGGTGAAACATCTAACCAAAATAATTTTAGGATAGCTGTAGCTAATTGAGCTAACACTACTATGAGATTAGCATACTGTACTGTATTGTATTTTATGGTCCTGACATTGGACATGGTAATGGTGTTTTGTTGATGTGTGTATTTGACTGTGCATGTATTTAGTGTGTGTGTAGGTATGTATAAAACTGTATGTGTGACAAAGAGAAGAGCGTACAAGAAAACTAACGAGTGCATGTGTGTAAAAAAACACATGAGAGGGACAGAGTGAGAAAGACAGAAAGAAAGAGAGAGCAAAAGAACAAGGAAAAAGAACAAGATAGTTTGGCCTAGTTTCAGTACAATCTATTCCCTTCCCAGACTCTTGGATGGTATTACGGAAAAGACTACCAAAGGTCTCCCCATACCCCACCCAACATATTTTCTCAGCACAGCGACACAAAAACAGGCCTGTTCCCAAAACTGCTCTTAGAAGAAAATTCTGCTTTCCTATTGGGAATTACCAGAAAGAGTTGTAAGTGTTTTCTTTTGTATTGTTCCTTTACAGTTTAGAATTATAAAGAAGCCATAAACAACACAGCCTCCGATCTCCAGACAGCGTTATCTCATTATTAGCAGTCAAGAGGGTTTTATCTCTATTATGGTAACCAGTCTCGTTCATACATACTCAAACCCCACTTAGTCCCACACCCCTCCCTGGCTCTCGGCCAAGGTGTCCGCTTTGAAGGTTTGTTACTGCAAGCTTTGAGGAACTATTTCCCCTGAATCCCGCCAGGCTATGCACCCTACATGAAAGTGTGTGTAGCCTACTTATAATATGTTCCCATAAAGCCAATGTGCTCTGTACAAAGTTTACTACAGAGAAATAAGAAGTGGCTTTGTTGTTTTGTTCCTTACCGTACAATGTTTTATAGGTCAGAGTGGAGTGATGAATGACCCCCTGGTTGTATGTAGTAGGCTTGCCATAAATACTAGTGGCAGTTTGTGGTGTTGTTCATCAGAGCTGAGACAGCTATTGAAAAAGTTGCTCTGTGAGTTCTCCTTTCTTGCTGCTGGTCTTAGCCTTAATCATTTTCTTGGTTAGACACAAACAATATATATATATATATATAAAATCTATAAACACATACGTGTATGCTGTGTCCTTTTTAACACATGCTGCATTATAGCCTCCTGAGATGCTGAAATATACTGTGGCAACAAGCTCACTTAGGGGTTAGGATAGCTTGACTGACTGGCCAACGTTCTAGGTAACAAATAGATTTTGTAAAAAAAAATAATACACATTATTAATTTAAGTTGCCTTTAGTTTCTATATGGACATAACTAATCTTTTTGGAACCCATGAAAGGGTGAGTTATCTACTATGTAGGTTTACTGACCACATCAACGGCTTGGAGCCTAAGTTAGGTCATATCATATAAGCTTTTACAGGGGAGCCAAATGTTTGCCCTAAACTCAACATTTACTGTTAAGACTTTAAGTTTTCTTTGAGTAACAACCACAGTTCATTTTTCAGTTGTGTCCTTTTGGCACTGAAAATATCTCACTGTGAGCTTTTATTTGATTTACAATAGGCCTACTCTTTTTTCCTCTACACTTAACACCCCTTTGGCTCATATCCCTATTATCCTATTTTATCTAGAATGTACTAGCAAGTTATTGTTAGCATACAAGTTATTGTTTAATTTTCGACCGAAAGTCCGATGACCAGGGCCAGACATCAAGTGACCAATCCATCCTGAGTCACATGATAAACGCTTTAGTGTGAAGGCAGGCTAAGCAAGCGTCTGCCCACTTGTTTGCCTCACGCAGTGACACAAAGTCTGCACATTTCCTATTATGGTTCGCAAGTGGCTTTTAGATTTGCAGTGGAGTGCGGGAGAATTTCTTTGCTTTACGATTTTTTTCTGGTATCTCTTGCGGGAGCGTTGCATCAGTCTCAGGATGACTTCATTTCCTTTTGGCTGTCAGACACCATGCGTTGACTGTGGTTGTAATAGTTTGGGTGAGGGGTGGTTCAGGGGAATTCCTATTATAATTTGAGTTGTTCTCACACCCCACCGTTTCCACTATCCACTTATCCTTGTACACAGTGTTAGATATACCGTGGTGCTGCCTGACCAATGTGCGTGTTTGTCTTAGTCGCCTTTTTAACACGACTTGGTAGGCTAAACAGTTATGCTGTGGCTTGAGCCAATATATCCCAACGGCAGAGAAAGAAAGAGAGGGTACATGAAACAGCTTTGAAGTATCAACACTTATGAATTTCTTTGTGGGCAGCCCTGACAACAACCGCTGGAGATAAACGTAGCCTAATTGAAGGCGTCTAGCCAGTAGCCACCAATAGTGCTGTATCACAATACCGTTCCTCAAACAGTGGGTTGGGATGTTGTTCTTAGTGTTGCAGACCATGTTATCTGTTAAAGAATCCCAGTTCAACAGCGTTGATAGGCTACACTCAATATGTCCAAAAATGGGCTTGATGGGACTGGTTGGTTGAAGGTGCAGGCCTTACATTTCTTGTAGGCCTAACTGTACTTTGCTTTGACTGTCTGATACCCATTGGGACTTTTACAGTCTTTTACATCACTACGTTTTCTAACGGTGGTGTTGACGGGATTTTAAATAAAAAATTGTCCTTAGCTAAGAACCAATCACAGAATAGACTAAACAGGAAAAAGAGGCAGTTTCCTGTACAAACCAAGAGGGACTACCAAATTGTTCGTGAGGGGAGAATAACACAACACCAGTCCCTTTGTTCAAATAGAAACAACTCTTTAGATGCCTCATATCTAGGACTCTAGACTATGTAACATGTAGCCTATTCATTTGTACAAGACTACTTCAGTATATTTGTTTTGTTGAAGCAGAGGTCTACTTGCATTCAGTAGCCTATATTGAGTTTATTTGGTGACACTGACAATAAAACGTTCCATTTGGTCAACCAAGTTGACATAAGTCATTGCCTACCTTTTATTAGAGGTGTCTGTAATGTGAATATCCTTATATTAGGCCTTTCTGCTACTTATTTACTGAGACATGTCCTTCATCGATGTCTCTACCAGAAATATCAAATGAAATGTCTGTGGATAACGATTTAAGTCATTGAAATACTCTTGTATGAGCAACAGAAACATTGTTTCAAACTGAATGGTCCACATGCATTACACATATCAAATAAGTAGCCTAATCAGTGAGTTCACACTGATTAGCCTACACATAGGGCCTATAGTGAGACGCAGCCTATTACACCTAGGCTATAGGCTAGGTGTATATAGGCACATAGGCTATGTAATAAAAATATGTATTCACTTAGAAATTATTTCGATGGAATTAGGCAAATATCATGGGGTACCTGGTGAATTATTTTATATTTGCTTTCACTAGTTAGACATAAGCAACTTGTGTTCACAGTTCGCACCCCTAACCTACTTATTTACAATGTTTCCATGAAAAACCATAAGGGTCACCCTTGTACGTCATCATCAGACCCAGGAAAGCTGATGAAAAGGGTGGCAAGCTCTGCTTTTGCTTACGCGGAGAGAAAGAAAACTACCGTTAGTCAGTCTGTTGAGTCAAACCGCCTGGCTCCCTTAAGCGTCGGAGCTATAAATAGACACAGTTTGGGGGAGAAAGCTTTAAACGAAGGCTTCAGCAGGCCCCCTCCCCAACCCATTTCCTCCCCACCCTGTACCCTTCTCAATGCACAAGTCTGTGACAAATCCCTCAAACCTATTTTTAGCTTGAAGTACCCACCTTTTCCTTCTTCTTTTTTGTGAGTAAAATACTTTAACACGGTAAAGATAATTATTAAACCAGACAATAAGGGCATTAGATGGTCCTATAACTAATGGCCAATGAACCCTTTAACGAAAACACTGCTGAACATCATTGTCTATTATATGAAATTAAAAGGTAGCTGTTCAGTTTTGTTGCAGAAAATGTGTCATATGGTTGTCTTACCTGCGAAACATTCTCATTCAGTAGGCCCATGAGAGAGGTAAGATTTATGAGATCATTTGGTTATATCTAGCACTGATGCTATAGTCACATGGTTAAATCTGCGTCACTCGGCCTCCACAATTTAAAAAAAAAGTCACATAAAATAATTTGGATATATATTTTTAAATAACTTACTGAATAAATGAGTCTATGGCCATAATAAATGTGTAAATGTCCAAGAAGACTTAAAAGGCAACACACGCACACAACACAAATAAGCCCAATTGTGAAATAGTCTACACTAGAATTCTGTAGCCCGTATTTCATAAAGCCTTCAAGAGTTCCCTTAGTCACCACCTAGTGTAAGGAGGGCGCTATTAAGTTACCGGTTTGATTCATTTCGAAACGAGTTCCCTTTCCTTCTTTTTTCCGGATCAGTCGTTATTTAGTTTTTAATTATATAACATAATCCCCCATTATACATTTAACAACATGGATTTCACAATTCGTGCTGCAACACTCGAAGACTGCAAAGACATTGCGAGGATGATCTTGGTGAGCGGACATATCTACTTAAGCGCGAGTAGCGCGGCCCCGCACGTGTTGTAATTGGTGACTATTCGTCGTTTCAGAATTACGTTATATTATGCATACAAATCCGTCATCATTCTGATAAAATGGTGCATATTTAATTAATCCATTGGTTTCTTTTTCGGCTGCCTTGCAATAACATGACAGTACTGCAACGTATCCTGTAGGCTGTGCTTCTTTGGTACTATTGACGGTATCACGATGACGTGTAGTGACATATGACAACTTTATCATCGAAAGATGGTTTGCTGTTGGAAAATTACAATGTACCGTTATAAACTGCTTCATAAACAATATGCATGCCCTTCAGCCGTTTAGGTTTTGATAGGCTAAATATCTGTATTGCCCAACAGCCCCCGTCCATGAGGACTGGATGACTTAGGTTAAATTGTTCCCCTTGTCCACCTACAGGAACTGGCTGAATATGAGAAAGTGTCAGATCAGGTGAAAATCACACAAAGAGGTAGGCCTATATGCTATTAATTATATCATATTTTTTCTTCAGAGTTCATCAGTAGCTAATTATTACCTGTCATCAGAAAGTACCTATTATTCAGTCATAACTAAACTGTGTGTATGTGAATGTAATTGGCTCGCAGTATTACACAGTTGTTAGTCGTCCTTGATCATAGGGTCCCTACTGAAGCAGCTTCTAATTTGAGGCTCAGGCTCTGTTAATGAACGTGTCACTCATCTGTGTAGACCTGGAGCAGGATGGGTTCTCCAAAAACCCGTTCTTCCACGGTATCATCGCTGAGGTGCCAGAGCAACACAGAACCAAAGAAGGTGAGAGAAAAAACACATCTGAAACTGGACCGTGCTTTTGTCTTCGTCAGTCTGTCTACTCCACCAATCCTTGCTGTGAATAAAGATATTAAAAAACATTATCATAAAAATTTAGTTGCAACTATTACACAGCTTGTCGGAAATGAAATTTGCGATAATTGGTTTGGTTGTTAATAACGTAGTTCTTTCAGTTAGCTATTTGTGCTGGTGAGTTGGCCACTCCGACTTCCAGTTATGTAATGGGACAGCTTCTTTTTATTAGACCACCAGAACGAGAACATTTGCATTCCAACTGCTGTCCTGGTCTCTCCTTTCCTTCCATGACACATCTCTTTTTCCACTTCCAGAAGAATCATGGTGGTGTCCACCTGGTTAATCATTCTAACATCTGCAAGTCTGGTTGACTGTGTGTGCGGGTGCTTGGGTCTGCTGTCTATAGAAATGATGGATAATGCAGTTGTCATTCATACAGTACAGGCGGTGTGTTTAAAAACACAGGAAGGTAACGTGAGTGTGTCTGTCCCTTTGTAACTGTAGTGACTTTGCTTGCAGGGCATTCAAAGGTGGGCTATGCCCTCTACTTCTTCTCCTACAGCTCGTGGAAGGGCCGGGCTGTGTATATGGAGGATCTGTACGTGATGCCAGAGTTCAGAGGTCAGTGAGCTCCCTGCCCAGGGCTGTAATCAGTTGTCATACGTTTTCTATTTCTGTCACCTAATCTTGTGATTTATCAAAACGTAGAACTATGACTCACTGTATGTAATTGACATAATGTAATAAGCACATTGACGTTGTTATCAGTCACTCCTTTACTTTGTGTGTCTTGTTCTGAAAGGTAAAGGGATTGGCAAGGCACTGATGAGCAAAGTGGCTCAGGTAAGGGAGACTGCACACCGAGGCAACGTGTTAGTGGTCTACTTTCATGCAATGATGTTGTGTTACCACTGCAGTTTTATGCTTGCCTCTGGATGTATGTATTATTATGTATGTGTGTGTGTGTGTTTGTTTGTGTGTATGTGGAGGAGAATCTGTTTATTTTACCCACACAATTTTGTCGGATCTGTCCTGAAGCATTGGCTTATACAATATAATTCTTCTATGGCAACAGAATTATCCCCTAAGAGTTCATTTTCCGAACTATGACAGTATTATGTGTCTCTTTGACCTTTTCATATATGTGGTACTCCTAACCTCACTTGAACACCCCTACACTCTAGTTGGGCCTGGCTGCTGGCTGCACTCAGCTGAACTTTGCTGTGTTGGACTGGAACAAAGCATCTCTGGACTTCTACATGAGCCAGGGCTGTTTTGATGTGACTGCAGACCTGGGCTACCACTGCATGCGCTGTGAGGGGGAACAGCTGGAACACCTGGCACAGCCTTAAGCCCAGCCCCCCCTTCCTGGGTTCATGACCTCTGCTTCCTTACAGTACCGAGGTCAATCAGGGATAAAGGTAAACTCATCGGCCCAGTTCCACTATTTTCAAGATGCACCCTACCCTTTCTCCTTGATGTGGGATGATAGTGTAGATATATGGGTTTAATGTTTTTCCATCGTTTATAATCATATACAGCAATGCCAGATCTGTATTATAAACGGTGGTGATGTGGAAAAGATGCAGTTTTCACATTTTGGTTCAGGGCCAACGCAATGCAAAAAGGCTGTACTTGACCGGGGCACTGCATATCGTATCGTGTTTTGAAAGAGTGATGTGTCGTGACCCCCTAGCACCTTGTCTTTACTCATGTTACAAGACTTACACTTATTAATACCATGTGAGAGCTCTGGTTTGAGGAACCAAAGATACAAACATTGGTACGACACAATGTCCAAAAATTGTAAGGTGTAAGTGTTCTGTTTTTGTGAAGCACATTGAGATGTTTGAAATGGATTCTTGTTTTCCATTTAAAACAGGACTGAATCAATGTTACTGCTAATAAGTGCGCACACTCAGGCTTGTTTATGCAAATGAGTTTCATCTTGGTTAAGGGTTATCAGTTGCAAATGTGGAAATATTGAATACTTTTTTTAACATAAGAATTATTTGCCGTGCAATAGTGTGAAGAAACGGTCATTTAAATATTCTTGACATAAGATCATCTGTAGTGTGTCATTCCATTCTAAGGTATACTTCTTAGTGCACAGAAAAACAATTCCATGCAGAGACTGAGCTACAATAGAGCAAACTGTAAGTAAAATCCTACTAACCTCTACTTAGTGTTTGTTTACCTCCTAGATGTCTGAATACCTTCAACAAATACAGTTTGTGTCTAAATAAATAACCACCTCATAGAGATATTGAGTAATAGTGTGTACTGTGAATAATATCACAGTTGCTCGGTATTAGTGTCAGTCAAGTTGTTTCTCTGATATGCATACTTTACAGTAGTAGACGTCGATTTTGTTAACCAAATGTCATTGTTCCATTTCAGTGATGAATGCAGTGAGGTAATTCCTTGTCTTTTAAACTGGTGCTTGGATATTTTAGATATTTTGTGCAATCTGACAAGCCTTTTAGATTACTTTTAGAGTGAATAATGTCATTCATGTGTGATCCGTTCATAAAATGTATTGTTTTGGGAAAATACATTTTATAATGTTTGTCATGAAATGTGAGTGTTATTGTGATGATGTCACTAGTGCACTACATAAAATCATGTTCCCTGCCCTAGAACCAGTCACATGGTCACTAAATGGGTTCTAACCCTGCTGCTACCATGTAAAGACTAAAAGTGTTTAGTTTAGTACACATTTTGAACACAGTGTGAGAAACCGTCTAGTTGAGGTGAAGAACAAAATGTATGTCTACATTGAACATGTCAAATAAAGTATTGTGACACTAACTATATGCCAGTATTGGGTTATTCATGTAAATGCCAACTACCCTTGCTTACAGTACATAGAACAATTTAGACCAAACAAACATAGTCAAACAGTAAAATGTGAGATTCTACTACAACAGTGTACAGGCATAGGTGTCTTACTTTCAGGGCTATAGTACTTGCGCTCCGTCAAAAGGCAAATCATTCCATTCCATGAGCACATTAAGTCAGTGAAGGGTATGCAGGTCAGAAGGGGCCTATGGCTAGCCTTTTATACCTTGTACATTAGGGCCACCTTGTGGTCGCGTCGGGAAGTTACAAATGCACAGTGCTGTTCCTTCACTGTAAGTTGAGAAGCTCAGTATGTCTTTAACTTTTGGAAGAGAGAGGTGCTGGCTGGTTGTTTACTTTTACTTTTTACATTGCATTCATGTGCCTCATTGGTCTGGTGAAGGAATATTCATATTTTTGAAGGGGGGATAGAGCGTGCATGGTCATATGTGGTCTGCCCCACATAGCCCTACAATGACCCCCAGCAGGCGGTAAAAGGGAAGAACAGAAAGAAGCTGCGCTGTGTCAACGAAACAAGTGGGAGAAGGATGCAGCAGTTGATTTAACATCCCCACATCTCGAGCATTTGGACACAATCTGTATACGGTATAGATAGCTAATTTGCTTAATTTAATTAAGGAGTGAAGCTTGCTGGACGTTTTATTTAGGCTATTTAATGCTTGACTGTTTTGACAGACATGGAATGGCCTGACATTGCATACAAATAAAATAAATAAATCCGATCAAACAAATGACATATACTCGTGCGCCTGATCCAGAATTTTCTGGAATTCTGTCAAAGCAGGATGAAGTTACAATGGCAATTTGAGAAAGTCTGCGATAGTAGTTGACTTGACAGTCTGCACGACAATGCAACGAGTTCTGCAGAGAAGAAGAGCGAGTAAACTTCGGTTCCTGTGGGCATTCATGGCCATGGTCGCATTGTCGCTCGCCGCTTGCAGCGCAATGTTAACAGTGTGGACTTGGCGACAAACTAGGGACCTGTCCCATTCCTTCAAAACATTGCAAGAGCGACTGGAACAGGTATGTATGAAAGTGCTTCTCACTTTGCATAGGTTGCTTTCGGTTGTAATTGCATTTATGTAATTTGTTACATTAACTTTTTTAGAAGGGTTTGAAGAGTCTTATGCAACTTTTGATTCTCTGTTACGGGAAACCTCGTGGGGGTCTATGGAAAAATGCAAAGCTTACTGCTCTCCCCCAGTCTCCCCGCAACCCAGTGGTGCTAAATTGTACACTAACAGTGGCCACGTCTCTGCTGGTGTTCTCTGGTTTGCTGTGGCAGTTTTATTGCTTACCAATAAGTGTTCTCTAGCGGTGAAGTTATTGCTTATTTTGCGTTTAAGGGATCCTTGCCAAGTTGAGTCGCTCTACCGCCAGTTGCATTCCAATTTTAGTCCAATTTACTGGAAAACCTTTGAATTCTTTGGCGTGAACCCACATTATAGGCAACTCGCTTGCAGTGAAGCGTTTAGCTGCTTAAATCATTTCACTAATTGTGGTTAAGCGATTTGCAACATGTAAGCCCACCATATATTCAGGTAACTTGAAATGCAATGCACCAAATGTCTGCGAATGAAATGCACCAGCTTTAAAAACATTAAGTTGCCACGCAGAACTTTGATCCTGCTTGTGCACGTGACAGTTCAACTGTTCTGCCAATCATTGGATATTCATACCATTTACATTAGCATTTCCTAGTCTACCCATACCCAATCTCAAGTTTACAGTTTTCTACAGGACCTCAAACTCCCTCTTCCCTTCGCACTCCTTACTCCCTATATAAAACACAGGCCCCCTTTGGCATACAAACTGTACAGGCCCCATCTGAAGTTTAGAGAAACTTTGCTGGCTAGACAGAATTCATTTTTTTCCCTTCCTGCTTCACTTTGTGCAGGGGAGTTAAGAAATGCCAGGAATGTGAGGCACTAAAACAAGCATTAGGTGTCACAACTGGTTTAGGAGGAAGTGGCTAACCTATTATGAGCCTCACATTTAATTGGGAGTCAGATACTGGTAAGATTGGATGTTAATGTGGTTGCCTGAAATCTCATGGATGTGTAAATCATACTGTGCAAGCCAAGTGAATGTCATAATAAAATGTACCATGATTAACGTGATGGCCTTCTTTCATCCTCTCTCTCTCTCTCTCTCTCTCTCTCTCTCTCTCTCTCTCTCTCTCTCTCTCTCTCTCTCTCTCTCTCTCTCTCTCACTCTCATTCTCTCTCGGTACAGGTGAATTCTCAGCGAAAGGCAATTTTTCAGCTCATTCTGGAAAAGAGAGAGTTGCTGGTGGGCCAAAGAGTAAAGAGAGATGGTACTGTTTGTGCTGGTCTTTAGAAGTTGGATGTAATCCAAATAGCTCTACTACAGAAACCTCCCTCTATCACACAGCACAGTCAACAACATCCTAACAGACATAATATACTCAAGCCTTTTTTTCTTCTTTCGGGAACAACATTTTAGCACCACCAGGGGAATCTTGGCTGGTGTGACACCTTGGTTAGGTCTCGTGGGCACCCGCTGCTAAAAGTTGACACAGGAAACAGTAGGCAGCTGGATGACCGATTCAAAAATTACAGGTCTGCCCTGAACGGACTCAAACCAGCAAAACCAGCTGGCATGAGGAATCAGCCCACGTTGCACGCTTCAGAAACAAAAGAGATTTTTAGTCTGACAAGACTATGACAAAAGCTATCATTTTTTGTAGAGTTTAGGAGTGTTTTTCAGTGACCCAGCATTGCAATACGTATAGTTTTGATAGCGTCACCACTGTGCAATACTGCTATGGAATTTCTAATCTATGTTGGATAGTATATTTGGACTGAATTATCTTCCATACTGGTTGTAGTCTAGGTTTGTGTAAGAGTAGACCATACATCTAAAAACTCCAAATAGTATTAAATACAATATTCTCCTTCAGTTTTGATTGACGGATTTCTTTCAATCCTTTTTTAGGGAAATACAATTTCTCCAAAACTTGTCTCAAAGTCTCTATGCAGACCCACAGACAATACTAATTCTATAAAGTCACCCATCTGACCTATCTGACCCACTGTCATTTTGGCAGTTTTCTATCTAAGGCTCCATTCTAAAAAATACAGTATCTGAATGTTCATATGCAGTATCTACAGTATCTTAGAGATATCAGGGTTTGCCAGCTTCAGTTGAATTACTAGAGATAAAACAACGCTGTAGAATACCAAGAGTACTCATTCCCCCCACCCCATTTTTGTATTTATTATGATTGTTTGAGTGCTGGCCATGGCAGTTGCACAAAACCTTTTTTCTGACTGGGTCTTTACAACTCCTTTGTGTTCTAAAGCTGCCAAATATGCTTCTCTATGTGGCACACTCTCACAGACATACACAAAGACACACTTCTACAAAGGTTTTTGCGCTTTATTTTTCATACTGCTTACTTAATCTGCTCAATTAATCCCCAATCTTCTGTTTAACATATCACATCTACCCCTCTCTCGTTCCCTCCATCTTTATGTCTGACTTGGTCTCCCCCTGTCTGCATTCAGTGTTTTTTAGTTGACTGAAACCATCTGGCTCTGAATATAGCCAAGATCAGAAAAAAGCCCACATTCACTGACTGACAAACTAAGAGTTGAAGGAAAGATATCATTGCAAGGGAAAGAAATCCATCTCCATCTGGTTGAACAGTTAAAGTATTCAGGTGGAAGCTAAACGGCCGCAAATGAATACACGATGGCTGCTGAGATACAGCTCTTGATATTATCTTTGCTTGGATAAAAATGGTGTCTGTTTTTTCCTCCACTCTGTCATATTTACTCATGCTCTTTCCTCCTTCCCTTTGCAAGGGAGAAGCAAAAGAGAGAGGAATGGAAATGGCAAGAAAGTAGCTTCTCATTTTGAAAGTAAGTGGCTTGGCAGATTTGCAGAGGCTTTGAATGGAGCATCTGTTAAAGTGGTTTCAATCATACACCGCTATACAATTGCGGCCATAAAATCTTAATTGACTTTCCCTTCTCTGTCTTTCCACTAGTTACCAAGGAGTCCTACGAGAAAGGTGAGCGCAATAAAGGTGAATGATGGCAAAGATGGTTGAATATGATTCTTGGGAGTTGAGCTAGTCCCTAGATGGCTCTTTTATTGTTAACCGTTTGTGTGTGTGTGTGTGTGCGTGTCTGTGTGTGCGCGCATCTAGTCGGACAGGACGGCTTCATAAAGGGATGGATGGAGGACGAACAGTTGAATATGAGTAGGGCTGTCAGGTACAGCAAAGAGACTGGCATCTTCACAGTGGAAAGAGCAGGAGTCTACTTCCTGTACTGTCAGGTGAGACTCTGGGAGTTGTAGTTTCCGTATGCCCCTCTTGCTCCTCTGAAAGCACCCTCTTTCTTCATTCACAGTATCTACCTCTAACTAAACCTATGATTCATCTTTGTCTCCATCAGGTGTTGTTCAATGAGAACCAGTCCCAGTATATAAAGCTGGATGTGGAGGTCAAGGGTCAGGTCAAGGGTCAGAGAGAACAGAAGCTGCAGTGCATAGAGGGCTATGGGACCACTCCGGCCGCAGGCTACCACCAGTTCCATTTCCTCAAACCCTGCCAGGTGTCTGGCCTCCTGCGCCTAGAGAAAGGGTCCGAGTTGAAGACGAAAACCGGCCCCGATCTCAGTCTTCACCCCGGAGGAAAACATTACTTCAGCATCTTCAAAGTCAACTGAGAGGAACATTTTATTGATTTATTTGACCCGGACCTGTATCAGTGGAACACAGACTCTGTGATCAATGGATTCATCAAAAGATTTATGACAGGGTTAATTTCATGTGTCAGATGTGAATGACTTTCTTTTCAAATACACAAACATCTGGTAGAGAAGACTTAAAGCACTTCGAGACTTACTAGAGAAACTTTACTGGCTCTCTAGAATCTGTCCTGTTGGTTTGAGGGCCAACCAGCCAGTGAACTGGCCCAGCATTTAAGAACTGAACTTTCTTGATGGACAAAACAACTGCTGTGGATGTTCTGGAAATTCTATTGTGCGATGGGAACCATATTGCATATCGGTTACATGTTAGAGTCCTTGAACTTCTGTGTGTGCAAAGATTCTCTGCACTTTGCACTTGCTTTTTAAAGAAGGATGTAAAAGGAATTCCAAGCAGCATACAGACTGGTAGCTGCACTCACTTGTGCAAAGAGAAATTGAAAGGCTTTCTCACGTTTCTGAGATCTATCTATATTCTGCAGAATTGCTGTCTTTAAACAGGTGGTAAACCATCATCTTATCCAACCTTTTCTGATTGTGAAGTACTACATTACTACTTATTACATGTTATTATGTTTTTGTAAGATCATATAATTCATATTATGTAAAAATCTAGGATGGAATTGGTAATTTTGGAATGAAAAATCACAGTGTGTTATATACAGTTGTACATTTTGGATGGGCTAATATGCTGCTTGCTGTACTATTTCAGAGTGGTATTAATACAATACTACTAGATGCATATTTTATTAATACTGTACTAGACAGTTACATAGTATTTCTATCAGGTGGTTCAGCACTTACACTCTTGTTTGTAAGTAGTTTGTGTACAGTACATTTATATTAGTTTCTTTTCAGCACTTAACCACAGCAATATAGGTCTCATTCTTGTCTTCATCTCCAAACGGCTTAAATAACCATTCAACATTATTCGTTCACTAATGGAGCATGTGGTATTGCGATGTAGACATATTTCCTGTCAGATTTCCTCATCTTTTTCCTCTTCCTCTTTCATTGCACCGCACAGTCCTTTTTGGACCTCACATTTCCCTGTCTGTGCCCTTCAGCGCACACACACACACACACACACACACACACACACACACACACAGGCATGTGCATGTGCGCTCACATGCACTCCCTTTCCGAGCTCTCACTTCCTGAATGTGAATCTTAAACTTATAGCTCAAAGGCTCTAATGACTTGTACTTTCCTCCTGTATAGACTTTCCTCCCAATTATTTCATAATTTTCAAATGTCAAAGTTTATTACCAACTTAAAAATACTTATATTGCACAAAGACGTCTGTTTGTGAAAATACATAGAAACAGGACAAGGAAGAGGATGTCTGGAGAAGAATTACAAACATTTGTAAAATATTGAGTTCAGTACTGGTATAAAAAAAACTGTATTTTCCCCATTTAATTGTTTCCTTGTCTTCAATTTAATATTACTCTGATACTGGAAATTAGGAGTGCTGTTCCATAGATTTTTGTCAATTTAAGGAGTCTTACCATTTTAATTCAAAACTCGTTTTGGTCTGAGCATTGTCAATGTATGGCAGATGGGTCTTATTTTCACAGCATTCAGATATCCTCAGTGACACCACTGCTGTTGCTGAATAGTAAATAGGGTGAGGATTCACACTACAGGAGTTGTTAAATCATAACCTACTGGTGCATTCATCGCCTGTGTCATCATGTGTGATTGACAGCCCTGTCTCTCTCTCTCTCTCTCTCTCTCTCTCTCTCTCTCTCTCTCTCTCTCTCTCTCTCTCTCTCTCTCTCTCTCTCTCTCTCTCTCTCTCTCTCTCTCTCTCTCTCTCTCTCTCTCTCTCTCTCTCTCTCTCTCTCACACACACACACACACACACACAGAGGTGTTCTCATAGGGAGCTGGAGGATTAATTCGTGTACGTCACCATCCCAGAGTGCTTTATCTCCCACACACAGTCTGTCGTAGCAAGGCCATGGAGCTGGAGCAATACTGACCACAATGCCAACCCTGTATTCAATAAGCCAGTTAAAGTACAGCATGTGGGTGTTGATATATCATTCCTGTTATTTTTAAAGGATCTTATGGTTGTCTTTGGAATTATTTCAGATTGTTTAAGAATACACAATTCCTGATTTGTATGCTCTCATTTCATTCGATTTTATTACAAACCCCCAAAAAAGAAAAATCAATAATGTATCATTATTGACACGTTTCACTGCCACTCATCAATTGTTCGGCACAACAACGTACACTGTGACACAAGATACAGAGAAAAACATTTAAAATAAAAAATTATATGAAGGAAACTAACGGAAATAGAACACAAGTGCTTGATTTTAGAGGAGGGTTTGCAAAACACTTCCTATTTTGTAAAGTAACTGGTAAAATGCTTTTACTTGGTACGCTAGTGTTGAATGTCAAAAGTTTAGGGAAAATAAATTAGATTCACTACTTTAATCATTTGAAATAGGCCCTGGTCTAACTAACATTGGACTATTTCAGCTAGCATTTACAGAATTGACATAGGATTAGTTTTGACTTTACAGTTACAGCTATGTTTAAGGCGTATTTGTTGATACAGTATATAAAATGTACTCAATCCTAATAACAACCTCTGAGTTTCCGGAGAATAAGTAAATGTACCTTCACTGGCATTATATCATATGTTTAATCTCTTCATGACTGCATTTTGGGTTACATGTGTGGTCTATAATATGTTATATGTTATTTGCAAGCCCCAAATCTAGTATGTAAGCGGGAAAGGTTTTTGTGTGGCGTACTCAAGCTAACTCCGAAGTTATCTCAACCTCTTCGTTTCTGTCTCTCTTGATTATAAGATCTGGTGGAGAGATTTGTTGTGTGCCAAATCGACTTATTCATAATGAACTCAACTCCTCATTTGGTAGAAGCTCTTTTCGATAGTAACAGCGAGGACAACAAGGACAACAACAATAATAATCATAGCTGTAGTAACAAGAGTAAAAACACAAGAGAACACGAATGAGCCAAGTTTAAATATGCAAAGAATATCACAGAATTCATAGAAAGAAGTATAAAGTCGAAAAAACTAACAGGAAAAGGGACTGATATAGAAGAGGGGGGGGGAAAGATAGGTGGGGGACGGGGGGCTGTAGTTTAAAGGATGGGGGTGGGAGGGACAGGAACAAGGGGAAGGAATTAGCTCAGGATAGTCAATCTATATAACACTGTATGCCTTGCTAATGAAAGTACACTACATCCGCATCTGACCTGTCATCCATATACAGAATGACAAAGCGGAGCAGGTCATTCAATAATCCCGTTGAACGGTCGACTCTTCATTATCAGTATTTTTCAACACAAAAATGCAAAGGGATTCCGCCAGGTTCAGAACCTCTTTTTTTTCACCTTACATGCTCAAATAGGACGACAAATGGTTTAGGCGGGCCTGGGATAGGTGAGAACAGCACAAGAAATACTGTAGGCACGGCTTGAGAAAGACAAGATAGCTCCTTCCACGAGACAGCATTATTGTGAACATAGCATGCTTTTCAGAGGATGGATGTTTAGAGCGTTGTTGAGTAGGCCAGACAGTTCACACGTTAAATCATGCAGCTTCCTGTCATCGCTGGAGACCAGAAGGTCAATGGTCAGGTTGTAGGTGTCTGGGGTTGAGGTTCTGTGAGTGGTTCGAGTGAGGTTTCAGAGGTAGGGGAAGGGTGGAAAGTTCTGTGGGAGGAGTACTGGTGTGAGGCAGATTACGGGAGATTGAGCCATCCAAGATATGTGACTGCTTGGACCTCAATTTGGTGTGTGTGTGTGTGTGTGTACTGCGTATGTGTGTGTCACTGTTCCAATAAGGAGTGTTAGTCTGTAGTGTATTTGTCAAGGCCCGTTCTAGAAAATGAAGTTGTTTGTCAATGTAGAACAGTTTGTTACAGGTGGTAGCAAAGACTGTTTAAGGGACATATGGTAAATACATACTGACGGTTTGTTGGTTAGATATTAATTAAACCCCAGCTTTAACTCTTTGCATAACAAATGTAGGATTTTTTCCATTAGAAGTCAAGTTTACTTAAACTTACCACTGTAGTGAAATATTATATACTTAGGAATATTTCCATATAAATGGAATTCATTTAGTAATTAGAATTTCAATGGAAAATTACTCTCAAAACCTAGTTTAGTTCAAGTGACTTGAAAGAAAGCACTGTATGTGTGTAAGTACTGGATGTCTGTTCTATGAATAGCAAGTTGAATGTGTGTGTGCGCGTGTGTGTGTGGTTCAGTCGTCGATACAGATGACTTCTCCGCTGCGCTGCTCCCTCCTGCTCAGGACAAACTCGGCCTCCCTCTCCTTCTTCACAGACATGGGAGGACCGTTGAGCACTGTGGGGAGGGAACACACACACGTCAACATGTAGACAAACACACACACACACACGCAGCCAAAAACACACGCCTGTTTGATGTCGTCCAACAGACCGCTAACTTCTACATTCCATGGTTAACCCTCGTGCTGCCTTCGGGTCACATGACCCAAAGGTTCATAACGAACCATCGTTGTGTTTACCCAATTTTACCCAATACAAAAACAAATTAAAATAATTTTCTTTTAACCTTTGCAATGTGGGGGGTCTGAGACAGCCTAGCTGTTAAAAGAAAATGCTTCACTTTGTCTTTGTATGCGGTAAATCTGTCGCAATACGACGGTGGGTCACAATGACTGATGGGTCAGAATGACCCGAAGATAACACAAGGGTTAACAGAGGTCACAGTCATTTGGTTTTGAATCCAAAAGAATGATCTCTACCATGAACTCTTGATCGTGAGTACATGAGAAAGAATGAGGGAATGAGAGAGCAAGATGGAGAAAGAGGGAGAACGAGAGAGAGAGAGAGAGAGAGAGAGAGAGACTGGGGGAGAGAGAGACTGGGGGAGAGAGAAACACAAAAAAAGGGACAAATTCTCAATTTAAATGAGAGAACAATGTTTTTATTGCTGCCAGGGATGAATAGGGAAGACAGCCTCTTTAATGCTAACGTTTGCATATACAGTACATTCAGAATATGACTTACTCCATAATATATGTTACAGATTAACCATTATGATGACAATAATACAAAAACCTATAACTAGACATCTCATAGATTTTTAACAAGGGGTCCGAGGAAGGAAATGGTCCTGGCCAAGGTCCTGTTCACACAGCTGCATAATTTTCACACACACACACGCGCACGCACACACACATACACACACGCACACACAGACTTCAAGTTAATGAATGGGGAACCACTGACCGCTTTCCACCTTGCACGGTAGATCATTGCTACAGTACATCTTGTCCACATTGAGAAGCCTTCCCAGTAGCCTGCCAAGTCCATCTAAGACCCCATCGCGTGTGTGTAAGAACACACTAACCAAACAAAGCTTCAGGTATGTTGCTTTAGACCTGGCTGCTACTGTAACAGTAACTCGCCCGCCACTAAAGCAATTAGAACCCTCCCTCAATGGAAACAGACCCCCTTGTGCACACAGAGAAAACGCCACGCTGTATTTTCCTCTCCGCGCGCTAACAATGCGCGTCACACAATGAATAGCTCGCAGCTTGACCCGCGACACAGGGGTCAGTGTCGGTCCCGGGCCGAGCCGGGCAGACTGTGTCTGCGTGGAGTGCACCCGTGGCCTCTTGCCTCTCACCCTGGGGTGACATGAACTGTCATCACAGAGGACTCCGGATCAAAGAGGTGATCTGCGGCGCAAGCGAGCAGGGAGGCGTAGTGGCGACTTGGTGGTGCTTCTGCAGCTGTATCTGTACACACACAGCCAGAGAGAGAGAGAGAGAGAGAGAGAGAGGGAGAGAGAGAGACTAGAGGAAACTGTATGGCAGCCTGCCAGTGGGGGGCCACGACAGGAAAAGGAGAACTTACTTCTTGTGTGTGTGTGTGTGTGTGTGGGACAAGATGTGATAAAGAGCTGCTAAATACAGCCGAATCGCTGGCAAAAGAAAACAGGAGATAAGGTTGTGGGAGAGAGAGAGGAGGAATGAGGGACGAGTGAGGGTAGAGACAATAAGAGTGAGCAAGCGAGTGAGAGAAGGAGAGAGAGAGAGAGCGAGAGTGAGCTGCAGGAATATGCAGTGCTTGAATGGCTACAAGATAAGTGACCCCCCCCCCACCCCACCATGACCCCTATAACACACTTCACCGGCTCTTGAAATTCATCCATGCACATCCCCCCTTCTCTCTTTCACACACACACACACACACACTTTGACTCTCATCTGTCTCCCTTTTCTCGTCTCTCTCCCCCGCTCTCCCGACTCTCATCCCGTGTACTCATCCAGCACCGTTCGGCGTGCACTTTTCACCTCTCTGCTGTCAACCCCCCCCCCCACCCCACCCTCCCCTCCTTTCTCTTCTCCCCTAGTCTTCCTCTCTTCTACCTGGGCTCACCGCCCTCCGGCAGATGTTCAAAGCTCAGTGAGTTAGCGCTCGGCGCTGCCGGGGTACAAGCGTCTCAGCGGCGGCTTGTCTAAACAGTCAGCGGCCCGGGCGTTAAGGTGTGATCTATCATTCACCTCAGAGAGGAATGAATCAAGGGCGGTTCAGGGTGGGTTGGGGGTGGTGGGGGTTGGGGGAGGGTTGTTTACTGTTTGACAAACTCCCCAACACAGTTGCATGTGAGTGTGCGTCCTGTGTGCAGGCATGCCCTTTTGTTGTAGAACTTTTTGCAGATCCAACCTTACCCATCTGTATTTCCCTCACCCCATTAAGGAATTTGGTCCGACAGGTCGAGCCATGTTTGTGCTTCGAGAAACAGGAAATGCCACCTGTAGGCACACACAACTCACACACACTCTACTCCGTGCTCCTTCCAAACCCCGTGTCCCTAAAGTGACCCGAGAAAGAAAGGTGCTACATTAAATATGATTTGAAATACAGTACAGCCTATTGTGTCAACGTCGACACTTCCCATTGGTGGCTGTGTAATCCTTTTTCATTAGTTTGTTACAACATGACAGTTTCTGCCTGCACGTCTGTGCTCCTTCACACTTAGGTTTTAGACTGCCAAGGACAGTCATAAGTCAGAGGATTTTGTTGTCGTTGCTATGTTATACTTAAAAGCTTCCTTTTTTAAAATTTGGGTTGAAACAAGAAAGTATAGGTTAGTCCACTTCGGCTTGGTTTTGGATTCTTGTGCGGAGCAGGATAGGGAGAACAGGATTTTTCCGTGTTAATCTTGTGTAGTCTGGATTGTTTGAAAGATAAAAAGAGGGGGCTGGGGATGAGGATTGGAAGACTGAGAGGGATTGTGGAGACATAAAGGAGTGCGTGGTCGGAAGGAGGGACCAGACGAGCCAACAGGTTCAAAACGACTCCGGAGGAGACGTGCAGAAAGTTGTTGAGGAACGACAAATTTCTCTTTTCTTTGCATTTTTCTCTCTTCGTACCTACAGTACATTCTTGAACCCCCCTCTTCCTTGTTCACATTAACCCTCGTGCTGCCTTCGGGTCACATGACCCAAAGGTTCATAACGAACCATCGTTGTGTTTACCCAATTTTACCCAATACAAAAACAAATTAAAATAATTTTCTTTTAACCTTTGCAATGTGGGGGGTCTGAGACAGCCCAACGGTTAAAAGAAAATGCTTCACTTTGTCTTTATATGCGGTAAATCTGTCGCAATACGAGGGTGGGTCACAATGACTGATGGGTCAGAATGACCCGAAGATAACACAAGGGTTAACATACTCTGGCTTTTGCTCGTCTTTCATTCCCTTTTTTGTCCTCGCCAACCGTTTCTCCTCCAGAAGACTGGGGGCCTCCCTCAGAGAGCCCTTGCTCTCACTTCCACTGTGCATAAAAGTACAAATAAAAAAAAAAGACATCAAAATAGGTTGAGGTCAGACTGATCACCTCTCCGACTATCCCTCTATCCATCCACTCCATTTGATGTCGGAGAATGAGGTGCTAGTCTCTTAGTCCACCTCCTTGCTTTGAGATCCCTTTCTCCCCCGCTTCTTGCCGATACAGCATCCTTATTGTTTTCTTTTCTTTTCCATTTTTCGTGCCGCTTCTACCTTTTCCGTGTTCGTGTCCCTCCCTCACCCCCTTTCCCCAAGTTCATGTTCTCCTTCCAGGTGCTTGGTCCATCTCTTTCTCTGTTGGATCCCATCTCTCCATCCGCTGCCTCTCCCTCAATGACATTCCAACGCGGTCCACGTTTGACTTCAAAGTGCATCGTCTCCTCATTCCTTCCCTCTCTCCTCCTTTGTCGGAGTATCCCCCCCCCTCCCTCCCTCCATCCCTCCATCCTCTGTCCTTCTTTAGTATCGGTTTCTCCCTCCCTCCGTCCTGTCAGGGCTTCTTGGGGCGCCCGTTGCGCGGGAGATTCTCCACAGTGTTGCTGAGCCGGTACTTGACGATGATGCTGTGCACGGTGGACTTGGGCATCCGCAGCTCCTGCCCGATGGAGCCCTCCGACTTGCCGTCCTTCCAGAGGTCCACCACGCGCTGGCGCTGCATGACGTCGTGTTCCTTGGTCTTCAGACAGGCCCCCCCGGCGGCTTCTGTGGGGGCAGACAAGCGGCAGACTGTAGTGGAGGCTGGGAGGGAGGAGGAAGGGAGAGAGGAGGGGAGGGGGGGGAGGAGGGCAGGAGCACAGACAACACCGGCTCTCATCGCCCCTCCATTTTAACTTAGAGTCCTTCTAGGGCGCTTAACTGCGGAGACGCTTCCTTAAGGTGTTACTGGAAATGTGGCAACCGACTCAAAAGTGGTTACGCTTTCCAAACGGCAATGAGACCGGGGGGCTTGGGAGTGAATGTTGCTGACAGTTGACAGAGTTTTCGTGTATATTGAGAAGCACAAACAGAGGACCGCTTTGAAAAGTCCAATGTCACGTTACATTTGGCTTGATGTTGATAGAATGCAGTTAGTGGTGGAGAGAGAAACAGTCGGGCGATCTGTTCTTTTTTGAGGCAACTTTGTTTACATAGAGAGGGGGTGAGATGGCCAGACGGTCTCAGGAGAGCACTGTTGATGAGAGACCACAATCTGGACAATTTGTTGCTTTTTTCTGTCAGCTCTGCACTCTCTCTCTCTCTCCTTGCCTCTGCGCCGTTCCTTTACCTCTCCCTCTCTTTTTCTCTCTCACTCTTTTTACTCCCTTTCTGTAGCCTCAACATCTCGCCCTCCTTTTTCTCTTTCCCTCCATCGGTCTCTCGGTCCTCTCTTGGCTCACTTTTAAACGGGGGTCACCAACCAGCGACCCTGTTCAAAAACCACAAACGTGGCCCCGTGTTGAGTTTATTTATAGCCTGTGGGAGTTCATGGCGTTCAGGCCAGGGCCAGACTGTTCAGTCTTCAACCGGCATTCGGCTCGCCACCGTCCACTCCAACCCAACACCCACCCATGGAGGACGGGAGCGTGTGAGCTGCTATTCCTGAACCCCGGCGTACAAGTCACGACAAGATGTTTACATAACCAAGTTCTCTGCGGTTTCTGTCCTCTCGAAATACCTTTGGTCCAATGTCCCTAAGCTGAGAGCATCTTGGCATCCTCAGATACTAACACGCTGTAATGACATTTTCTGCAAAAAGCTCTGCATCTCCCAAAATACTATATCTTTGACAGATGCTGGAGTATGCAATTACATAAATCAAGATGTACAAAGTTTGAAGGCAGTGGAGGACTGCGTGTTGCGGTTTGCAGGGTAACACCAGGGGGGAATATCAAGTTTTAAGAGTTATCTTTGTATTGTCTCTCTCTTAATCAAGCCTTTTAAACTCTAGTACACACACACATATGCCCCCCCCCCCCCCCCCCCCACACACACACACACCATCTAGACGTATTTGGTTAAAGTAGGCTGATGCCCAACAAATTAAAAGGTAAATAAGTGTGCTATGAAACACTGCAGACCAGTCAAATTATAAAACTTTTGTGGAGAGCTTGAAGATTTTAAAGTAAAAAAACATTTAATATAATGAATAATGAACGTAATAGCCCTGTACAAAGACAAATAAACATCTGCAAAATTTCCTCAAACCTTTTGGTCTTTCTCCAAAATACTGGAGAAACACAAACATTTCTTCAACTATCCAGCATTCTTGCACACTTTCCTGTAGGCCATTGGCAGAAATGTTTTGAGGGCAGAGTTAAAATCGAAACGACAATCTGTCAACAACATAGACCCCGATAAAGATGTTTACACTGATTAAGTGCAGCTTCTAACTTATTTTGTCAACCATTCCAAATAGAAATGTTAGAATAATAAACCTAACCTTGTGTTGTTTTGCTGCCACAGCTGTGAATGTTTCATTGATATTCGACTACAAAATGACCATATAAAGATAAGTTAAGATCGAGGGCATATTTTCATCGTTTGACCCTTGAGTGTGTTGTACCAAAGCCTGAAGTCAGCTTTCTTGAAACAAATTGCTCTACTGGAGTGAAATCTACACACATCAGTCATATCCAACATAAGCCACAAAAACAGACATGACATGGGAAAAGTCACTGTCCATCTGTATTTGACTAAAGGCTACTGACTAGTGGGGTTGGCAAGCATGTCACATGACCTGTACGACTCACACACACTCTCCCAAACACACACAAAATACACAGATGACACATTCCTAAATATTTGACAGATGAAGGATATGCAGTTTTTTCTATGCAAAAGGTGTTTCATTTTCCTCACACGTACCAATGCTCATTTACTGGCGATCTTAGAGGTGTCAAAGAGACACTTCATTTGATCTTGAAAGGTAAAAAAAAAAACATTACTGTTCCTTAACTGTAGTTTACGACTGTTGTCAATAACCATCCCTGTGAGAATCCTTCATCTGTGCTTTTGGAAATCCGCAGTCTATGAACGGGTGCATGGTGCTGACCACTGACCTGATATGAAGGATCCAGGGGGCATCTGGCTGTAATTGCCGCCCCCCATGGGGAGGCCTCCCGGGGGGGCTGGGGTGAAGGGGGCACCGTAGTTCTGAGGGGTGGCGTAAGGTCCAGGAGGGATGTGCTGGATGGAGGGGGGGGGGGGGGGGGGAAACACTCAGTGGGCAGACTTTGGAAAACATTGAAGTTTCCTTTTTGGATTGTCAAATATCAAGACCCTAAGTGTTGAGTGTATCTACGGGATCCTTGTGCGAAGTGTGAGCGTGTCCATGCAGACGCCTCGTCTACGTGTGCCCTGCGAGAGTGCGGGAGCGTGTGTTACGTCCGGCCCGTGTCTGGGTGTGTGTGTGTTTGCGTGTGTACGTGACCTCACCGGGGGGGCGTGTGTCTCCGTGCCCTTGCTGGCTAGCCTGCTGAGGATGCTCCTCTCGGACATCTGCAGGCGGGAGGCGATGGGCGGCACCCGCGACAGCGTGGCAGGAAGCCGGGTCACGTCGGCCTTCATGTCGCTCAGTAACTCCTCAAGCTGGTTCAACACTAGCATCCAAACACATCCATGCGTCAAACAGCTGACGGGCCGCTGATAGCTGATCATAACCCACTGACAACTGTAGGCTGGGGTTCCTCCGTAAATATTAATAATAATAATACATTTTATTTGGGGGACTCCCTTCAAAACACTCAAGGACATCTGACATAAAATGATTCTATATAGGTGAGTTCAAAGAAACTGTGGAGGTTAAAAATAAGTCTAAAATCAGGGGACAGATCCAACAAGTACACTGGGAAAAATAGGAGAGGCAGTACGGAATAAATCTGTTTTTTAGGAATGTTGCGAATGAGGTGGCTGTGTCTGCCTGTTGTGTGTGAGGGGGGGAGTGCATTCCAGAGTTTAGGCGCAGCGCAGCTAAAAACACCATATAACATAATAACCATAAATAGCTTTATACAATTCTGCATAACTGCTTTACAGTGAAGATATGTATGTGGCATTGCTCATTTCTGGTGTTATCTACAGTGGCACATTTAGCGATCAACCATTTACATTACCAAGAATTTTGCCCCACCAACACATTACTGAATGTAAATGTAGTTAAGATACAGGAATTGATCTGGCTGATGTCTGATGGTGGCCTTGTACAAAAAAAAATCACTTATATTGTAGTAGTCCAAATTATTTAATGGAATGAGTCATTTTGTCAGCTTGAACCCGATTTAAGGCAAGAAGTGTTTTTCGTTTGTCAAAGGTACGGAAGACATAAACAACGTACGAAACAAAACTACTTGTGTCAGTTTCCTCTAAACAGGATGTGACAGTGCTTGAACATACAAAGTATTGTTGCACTACAACTATTATTAAGATTGTCTCTAATGGCTTACATAAACATACAGGAACTCCACAGAGAAAGGATGAGGAAATGTTTTGAAGCCACAAACAAGTTCGGAGAGAGTGTAACCCTATCCTGCTGGTGTTGTGAAATGCTATCATTTGTCATTCACACCCTGACGGCTTTTGGACATACTTGGTTCACAGGACTTAAAAGACAGTGCTGTGAAACACACACACGCCAGACACGCACGTGAACCATCGCTCACCCTTGTGTAGAACCGCGTTTGCAGGCTTGTTCCCAGCCAGGGACTCCTTGCTCAGGTGTTGGTGGGACTCAGCCAAACATTCGACCTCGGCGAAGCGAGCGTTGAGGGCCATGGCCGGGTGGGAGGGGTCCTGGGTCATGTTGAGGTAGGCTGCCCTGCGGAGCTGCTCCTCGATCACCAGGGCCTGCTCCAACAACTGGGGACGAGGGGTTGTGACGATAGGGACATCACATCATTATTCCAGTGATAACAGATCGACAAATCAAACAGATCAAATACAGATGCTAAGAGAGGGAGAGATGGAATGAGAGAGAAAGGAGAGAGAGAGACAGGCAGACAGACACAGGCAGACAAGACAGGCAGACAGACACAGGCAGACAAGACAGGCAGACAGACACAGGCAGACAAGACAGGCAGACAGACACAGGCAGACAAGACAGGCAGACAGACACAGGCAGACAAGACAGGCAGACAGACACAGGCAGACAGACAGGCAGACAGACAGATAAGGAGAGTGACATGTAGTCTACAGTTGTTGGCTGTACCTACAGTATGTTTTGGCTGCATCTCTTGGCAATATCAATGCAAGAATTTATTGCCAGTGCACGTCTTATTAAACGGAGTGATTCATTGCATTCATTAGAGAAATTTAGAGAAGGAAAAGAAAGATTGAGAGGTTGAAAGGAATGAACGAGATACAGGATGGGGGGGGCTCACGATGACTGACATCCAAATGAACAAGAACAGGCAAATTCACGTTTGGCCGCAAAAAGAATAAAGGGGGCGAAGAGAATGAGGATGTTGGAGCATGTGAGACGGTCGAAAACAGGATGAGTGCTGTTTCACAAACGCTGTGCTCAGCATTACCATCATCCCTCCATCTGAAACCTAATCGGTGACTATGAAAGGGATTTGGGATTAAACTCCTTTAGTGTCCAAACCCAAAAAAGAGTTGTCTCATTTTTCATTTGGATCTTAGTCAAATTAGCAACGCTCCGTACAATGTTCTCTTTAAAAACACTTTGACACACTTGCATATTTCTTCATGTAACCCATCCCTAAACGAGTGGACCTTATGGGGTTAGAGAGAAAAAACGACAGGAGTGTACCTCTCCAAGCATAGACAGGTGTAACCCTTATTTGATGGTAAATCAAGTGATGCAGTCTGCTAGATACACAGGCATAAACAGTTTGCGTACGAGGACTTCCTGTATGCCCATTATAAAACCAGCAGTGATGCGTGGGTTGGGAAGGGCCACTGCGAGGAGTTAAGGACTTGGCGTATTGACCGTATTTCCACGACTTCACACTAGGCTACGCCATCTTGTGTCATCCGTATGTCCCACCTTGAAGCGCCGGGCAAGGAACTTGTTCTTCATTTCTAGAAAGTTCCCCTTGTTGGCCTGCGACTTGAACGGCTCGTTGACGATGGCGAACTGGGGGTCGTTCTGGATGTCCTGCCACCGCGCGTACCCGTGACTGCCAGGGGTCAAGGGTCAACACACTGTAGAAAGCACACCTTCCCTACAGATGTATGGAACCAGAATGGCATCATCAGGACCTGGCCTTGACCACTGAGGGAATTCAATAATCCCGAGCTGTCCTTTAATGCTAACGAGGATAGTCGTGAAATGCTTCTGATGTCGCACGCGTACAGAAAGCAGCGCGAGACCGTGGCAACAGCTGTCAAGGATACAGAACGATTCCCGCCAGCAGCCAGAAGTCGTGTCGCCGGTGCCAGATCTCGTTCATCTTCCCAGAGGAGATGGCCGCCCTCTCCTCGTTCTGCCACAGCGTGTGGAGCTCTGGAAGGGGACGAGACCACTTAGCATCAACGCTAGCAGGGCGTCTGATAACGCGTCAGACAATGCCGGCGTAACGTGACGTTCAATGGGATGTAAACAACAACAACAACAAACATGTTAACAACAACAAACATGTTAACAACATCAAACGTGAAAACAACACAAACGATGGTAGTGGAAGCATTCTCTTGTGCAGAGTGCCACGGCATACTCTCACAGTTAAATGAATGTTGGTTTTATCAAAGCACTGCAGGGAAAACAGCCAGGTACAAATGCCTCAGGGCGTGTGCACTTCTGGAAACGGGGACAAACCCGTAAAGGGGACACGTGACGGGCCGTGTCGCGATGTGACAGAAGCGCGTACCTGTGAAGCCCCCGTCAGCGATGTTGAACATGAAGCGGGGACGCTCCGTGGGTAGTTTACCGTTGCCCCGAGCGACCTCCTCCTTCGGCCCTTTCACCTCTTTCCCAGGATCCCTTTCACCTTTCACTTCCTCTGTTGACAAGATAGACAACATTGAGCATCCTCTGTTCTGAGGATGGATGGATGGACAGAGTAATTGAGTGATGGATGGACCGTTTGGTCACCCACCTTTCTTCACATCTGAAGGCTGGTTTTCCACTTTCTCCTTGCTCTCCATCGTTTCCGTTGGGGCGGCAGCCTCCTCGCTCTTCTTCTCTTTCTCCTTCTCTTCCTCCACCTTCTCGCCATCTGCTGGGAGCGCCACGAGAATCGAACATACCCATCAATTGCTTTGATGGATCAAAGAGACCCTGCTTTAACCTTCCTCAAATCAGCTCTACTGAAGCACAGGATGGGAGTGACGGTACAGAGGGCCTTCCGGACACATCCCTGACTATACGGCTGCTGGTTCTACCTGGCTTGTCGTTGTTGACCTCAGGCGACCGTTTGGGTGCGTCTTCGGCGCTCTTCTCCTCCTTGATTTCCTCCTCTGCGGTTGTCCCCTCCGTCGGGTCAGGGGCGGATTGGGCGTCGGCCATTTTGTTCTTCTCCTCTTCTTTCGAGTCGCCCTCTACGTTGTCCTTTGATTTTCCAGGAGAGCCCTGTGGGGACACTTCTGTTCCGGCACGAGGCGGCTGAGGACAGAAATAGCGCGGCTTACGGTTAAGTAAGATTGCGGCAATGAAATTGGGCAATCTCTTCTTTCATGAGAATCCCACGCGTATCACAAATGCTATTCATACCGACAGGAGCACAGGAATGTAGTGTGAACATGATAAAGATGAGATAACCGTATTGTTCCCCAAGTCACAATGGCAAACAAACAACCCACAAGAGGACACGACAACAACAGTTATCACATCATAGGACGGTAACCCCCCCAAAAGAAGCAAATTTAAGCAACCCCTTCTCACTGCTTATGGTACCTGATTATACCTTGTTGTACGTGACTTGGTGTGCTACATCTGGAGCCTCTCACCTCCCCAGAGTCTGCGCTCCTCCTGCTCTCCTCCTTCCCTCCCTCCTCTTTCTCACTCTCAGGTGGGGTATCCTCTTTCTCTACCTCCTTTCCGTTCTTCTCTGGCTTCTCCGCAGGTGACGGGGTGGCTGAACACACACACACACACACACACACACAGGAATTATAGTCATTAATAGCAGTCAGAACCAGACTGCCCTCTGCTGGAAATGCGGGTATAAACCGTATGTCTGTCACAAATTGTATGTGTGTAACAAAATGTGTGTCTGTCTGAATTGACATGTGTGTGTGTGTTTGTGTGTAGTCACCTGGTTTGGAGGTGCAGGGGGTGTTGTTGCAGCTGGGTTCGGGGGTGGGGGTGGCGGTCTTTATGGCGGGGGAAGAGGCCCTGGAAGACTTGGAGTCCACGACCACCTCGGGCTTCAGCTCTGGAAGGCTCCAGCGGCCGTTGATGTGCTCAAACTCCTGGATCTGAGGACAGGGGAGGGAACACTGCTCAACCGAAACACTGGACGTCATGTGGGACGGCGTCCTATCCGATAGGAGATCCTGTTCTGTTCAAAATGTTTTCGCGTTAGGCCTATATTGAAATCACCATTCTCGTCGATTTGTCATTCAAATACAGTTTTCCCATTCAAATCCCCTCTACTGCTCGGAGCTCTTGGACTCTGTGTGGCCCCCCTCACCTTCTTCTTGACCAGGGACATGACCCCTATGCGGGTGAGGACCGGCTGGCGACACAGGCCCTCCCGAGGCACGCCGTCGGCGAACGTCTCCGATCCGTCAGCCACCGGCTCGCACAGGTGACGCATGAACAGAGAAACGTACGCCCTGAGAGGAGGAGAGATGGGGGGGGGGGGGGGGGGGGAAGAACACGGAGAGAACAAATGAAGGAGAGACGACGACGACGACCGAGCTTCGCTCCTGAGGCGCGTGGACGCGACGGGCCGGCGGGGTTCGCCGTCGTCATAGCAACGTCTTAGCGACGTCTCAGTCGCGTCTTTGGTGACGGTCACTTACTTGAACTCCTTCTCACTCTTGCCCCTCAGGTCTCGTACCAGCCACTGGCAGGAGAAGGCGTCCTGGGCGGGCATGCCCCAACGCATCACTGCATTCAGGAAGGCTTTCCGCTGGCGTGTGTTGAAGCCCAACACCTATGTACGGGGGTGGCGAGATGGACACACTGTGCATGTTCATACATGTGTCATAGAAAATGGGGAGATACCTCTGCATAATGAATGAATGGACTAGTGGAGGTGTTAGAGGAGGAGAACTAGGGGGGGGGGTTCCCACCTCGAGGTTGCCTCCCACTCTGGCCAGTAGAGGGGGCAGTGGCTTATCCCTTTCGTTCCTCATCTGACGACGAGACTGCCTACGACCTACAGAGAGAGAGAGAGAGCGAGAGAGCGAGAGACAGAGAGAGAAAGAGACAGAGGGAGAGGATAGAGACAGACATGGAGAGTGGTAGAGACAGAGAGATAGAGATAGAGATAGAGATAGAGATAGAGACAGAGACAGAGACAGAGACAGAGACAGAGAGAGAGAGAGAGAGAGAGAGAGAGAGAGAGAGAGAGAGAGAGAGAGAGAGAGAGAGAGAGAGAGAGAGAGAGAAGATAAACAGAGAGAGAGAAAGAGCAAGAGAGATGCTAGGTGAGAGGTGTTCCAAGTCAATCCAATTACCCGGCCATTATGTCTGTGAATATCGTCATGATTCAGACATAATCGTTCATCGCGTTCTGTTCCTACGGCCTCATAGCTACCTTCTGGCCTCTCGTCGAAGTCTTCGTCCTCCTCCTCGGAGCCCACTGAATACTCGGACTGGTTATCTGAAATATCAGCATGCCACTCTGAAACAGCACATGGTGTTCTGTCAATAGGCTAGGCCCATTCACCATGTCTACATTAGCAGCACCATACATTCACAAAGGCAAACCTATCCATTAGAACACATAGACATTCAACGAACCACAACCCTAGCCTGAAACAGTTGCAGCATATTGGCAGCGCCGCGTAGGACTGTGTAATGTTGTTAGACTATAAATAAGGACTGCTAAAAATAAAGGTGCGAATCAGATAAGCATGCATCTGTATCATAAAAAGAAACACGATACAGCTCTGTAAAGTTCATAAGGTAATCCAAAGGCAATCCAACATCCATCTTCACACAAGTGAGTAAATCAACCCCCCCCCCGCCCACCCCCCCCCCCCCCCCAACGTGTCGGGAACGACTCCAAAGACCGCCCTGCAGACAGACGTCAGGACGCATTCACATTCACGGCGTCCTCCCCCAGAACATTCCGCTGCGCTGTTCCTGTGGGCCCCTCGGCCTGTACCTTGGTCCTCCTGGGCGGCGTCGTTGTAGTTGACGGGCTTGCGGTTCCTCTTGCCCTTGCCCAGCTTGCTGGCCAGGTCCTCCTGCTGCTGCTCGTAGTGGTGCCGCAGCAGCTTCTCCCAGTAGTCCGGGTCCACGTTCTCCTCCTGCTTGATGATCTCCCGCTCGATCTCCTCAATCTGGACACACAAGGGGGGAGGTACGCGAGGGGGGGGGGGGTCATTGGAGATCCGTTTCCTTTCGCGTCGCGTTTAATGGGACACACCATCTGTATTTGTTCACTTCAGCCGTGTTAAGTATTTTCTTCTTATACTTACTTCTTACTTAATTCATACCGATTCGTGAGAGTGGAGTTGGAGAGAGGGACAAGCGTGGAACAATAAACTCAGTAAAGGTAGGACTGCGGTTCAAAACGGGAGATTTTCAACAGTTTTTTTTCGAGTGCTCCCTCTTCCCCCGCCATGACGCCCTTCCAGTCTCCCTGGACCCCTCCCCCCTCCCCCCCTCCCCTCTCACCTTGTCCTCCTCGCGCACCATGTACTGGGCCACCTTGAAGGAGCTCAGGTACTCGTTCATGTTCTGCATGTCCGGGTCGTCGGTGGCGTCCTGGCTGCGGTCCAGCAGCCGCTCGATGGCGCCGCTGTCGTAGTGGATCACGCTGCCCTCGTCGTCCCTGCTGTCTCCCACTGGACGCCGCACAGGACACCAGACACAGGAGGAGAGAGGGGCATCAATGGAAGGCTTGGAAACAAGGATGGATCCCTCGTTTACGTCTCAGTTTGGCTTATCTCAGTGTCAGTGTGGAAGTGATGAGTGAGCCAATTATTGACAGGGTTGCCATGGGGAAAAATACATAAATAAACACATAACAATTGTAAGATGTTTTTTACACAGTCATTTTTGTATGTTCTGCCAGAAGGCCAATGAAATTTGAAATTTTCACTGACTGAAGGTTGTGGAAGCTCCTTTCTTTCCACGTTTCAACGAACTGCCTCCAGAACCTTAGATAAAGATCGTTGTGGGTGAGAGACCTTTTTGTGTCCACACCGTAAGTGCAGCAACCCCTAAAGGGACAAACTCAAAAAGAACACAGCAGAATCGTAGCCCCTCCCCCCATGTCAAAGGTAAGCCTCCCTCTTCCTCGTCCTCCTCCTCCCTCACCTTCGATCTCGTCTTTGAAGAGCTCCTCGGTGCCGAACTTGAGGATGTCGTCCAGCTCCTGCTTGGTCATGGAGCCGGCCTTGGAGCCCAGGCCTGGCCGCACCACCAGGTGGGTCAGCATCATCTTCCTCTTGGCCACCTGGGTGATCCTCTCCTCCACGCTGGCACGCGTCACAAAGCGGTAGATCATCACCTTGTTGGCCTGGCCGATACGGTGGGCTCGACTGAACGCCTGGGAGCGAAGGGAGGCGAAGGGAAAGACACCGGAAGAGAAAAAGAGAGACAAACATTGTGGTATTATATCAATTATATATAAAGGTATAAAACAAATATTATGGTAGCGAGATGTTCTGGAACAAGATGAGTGGCCACTCAGGGACCACTGTTTTAACCCTGTTTATTGTTTTTTTAATATATTTTCTAACACAACGCTGTTTCAACTCAGTTGTGATGAAACTGCTACAAGATCGACGAAGATCACACTGACAGACAGCCTCTGTGTCAGTGTACCTGGATGTCATTGTGGGGGTTCCAGTCAGAGTCGAAGATGATGACGGTGTCGGCTGTGGCCAGGTTGATGCCCAGACCACCGGCCCTGGTGGAGAGCAGGAAGCAGAACTGACACGCTCCAGGGGCTGAGAGAGAGAGAGAGAGAGAGAGAGAGAGAGAGAGAGAGAGAGAGAGAGAGAGAGAGAGAGAGAGAGAGAGAGAGAGAGAGAGAGAGAGAGAGAGAGAGAGAGAGAGAGAGAGAGAGAGAGAGAGAGAGAGAGAGTGAGACAGGACACAACGAGACAGAGACAGAAGGAGACAGATGAAGGAAAGAGAGACAGAAGGAGAGAGAAACAAAGATTATATGTAAAAAAAAATTGACTGTCTGTTCTGTCATAGTTTGTATGTTATGTCATACCTGTGTACCATAGATCATATTTAGCAACTCTTAATTTTGTACTCATTCTTGGAACCACTACTTGAAAACAATTCTCTGAGGACAATTCCCCAATAACAAACGTTGTTTTCAGTCATGTCACATAAATAGTGCGGCAAGAACCACGGAGCATCTCACCGTTGAACCTGTCTATGGCTTCCTGTCTGAGTGCCCCTGTGACGCTTCCGTCTATCCTCTCATACTTATAACCTTCAAAGTCCAGGAAGTCCTCCAGCAGGTCCAACATCTTCGTCATCTACAGCCAGGAACACGAGGCGGCGACAGGGAGAAAGAGGGAGAGAAGGAGAGGTATTATGTGTGTGAGAGAGAGGCAGGCATAGACTCCCATATTCATGTCAGATCTGCTAAGCCTCTGTGGGCATACTGTGCATTGTCCTCATGAACGAAGACTTCCTGGGTCCCATATAAGGTATATAATGTTATGTGCTTTGGCTTCAAAGATGTCACCAATAGTATGTTTATTCCTTGTGTATCCTGTACATACTTTGTGTGTGTGTGCGTGTACCTGAGAGAAGACGAGGACACGATGGCCCTGGTCCTTCAGCTTCCTCAGCATATTTTGCAGCAGCGTCAGTTTCCCAGAAGCCTTTGTGAGGCCCCCTCCCTCGTACCCCCCGCTCGCCGTCTTAGGCGCCTCCTGCACAGCAGCACAACAACACGCCCGTCACACGCGCCCACCACGTGTCACGGGGAAACGCACGGCATGCACGATGCACTCCAAATGAAATGCTTTCCGCGCTTATTCAACTTGCAGGTCTTTGGAACAGAAATATAAACACGTTATGGAGAAACTGACAACACAAAACCACAGGTTCATAGGGGAAAAATAATTGTTCATATTTTTTTTTATCCAAAACATATTTTCACAAAGCCTAAGTTCACCACAAGATGTCACTTGACTGCCATTTTAGAGGCAGTTACAGAAATGTTGGCAGCGATATCGTTGGCTAGACTAATTGTATAGACAAACTGTCTTGTCAGGAGGATGAGAGGCAGTGGCTAAATGGGTTGGTAGGAGAAAGAGGGTGCAAGAGAAGAGAGCAGGTTCGAAAATATGGATTGAAAGTGTGTGTTTTCAAGGCCTGCATCAAATGTACGGCATTGCCCGTCTCACCATGGAAGCCACAGGGAAGAGGTAGGGGTGGTTGCAACACTTCTTGAGGTCCATCATGATGTTGAGAAGAGAAACTTGGTTCCCTCCTCCTTTCGAGTTGAGGGCCTCAAAGTTCCTCGTCAGAATCAACTTGTAGTATTTCCTAACCGAGCAGAGATATCAATGAATCAATCCATCAACGTTTTGTTGTTTATGGCACATTTACAAACACAACACAAGTTGACCAACGTGCTTCACGGTCCCAACATTACAAAACACCTATCCACATCACATCCAATCAAAGATGAAACTCATCACTATTCAGTATCCATGCATCTAAGGACAATTATAAGCAACAGAGGAGAATGTTTGAAACATTCGAACGCGTCTAAGCATCTAATATGTAGCAGGAGGCTATTCCAGAGGAGGATGGATATTCCATATGAAGAGAGCTTGTTGCTTATTGGACTTTGCTTTCTTTCTTCTTCTTCTTTTATCATCTCCTTCATCCATCCATCCATCCTTCCCATCATCCATCCTTCCCATCATCCATCCCATCATCCATCCCATCATCCATCCATCCATCCTTCTCATCATCCATCCATCCTTCCCATCATCCATCCCATCATCCATCCATCCATCCTTCCCATCAACCATTCATCTTGCAAAAAAAAAAAAGGGCATGCATGCCCTTTTTTCCCCCAATCACATCTCACTCCCCCCCCCCCCCCCCCCCCAGTCTATCCACCTGTCCAGCCCTCCCCCCTCCTTACTTCTGCATGGGGCTGAGCTCCACTCGCACGATCAGCTCCGTCTTGGACGGCATGTTCTTGAACACGTCCGCCTTCAGCCTCCTCAGCATGTGAGGCCCCAGCAGGTCGTGGAGCTTCTTGATCTGGTCCTCCTTGGAGATGTCCGCAAACTCCTCCAGGAAGCCCTCCAGGTTGCTGCGGGGAACGGGGAGGGTCGTAGGAGTGGGGGGGTCAGGGGGGTTAAGGGGTCTTCGTATGTGTGCTTTGTTCCGAGCGGGTTGCCAACTCGAGTGTGCTGGGCCAGGGTGGCGGGTGCTTACTTGAAGCGGTTGGGAGTGAGGAAGTTGAGCAGGTGGAACAGTTCCTCCAGGTTGTTCTGCAGGGGGGTTCCTGTCAGCAGCAGCTTGTGGTCAATCTTGTAGTCGTTCAGACGCCTGAAGAACTGACGGGGGGGAGGAGGCGGTTCTAGAATCAAACTGGGATCACACACGCTCACACGCAAACACACACACAGAGATGTCCTACCTTGGACTGGTTGTTCTTGAGGCGGTGGGCCTCGTCCACAACCAGGCAGGCCCAGTCTATAGACTTGAGAGATGTCTGGTCTATAGTAACCAGCTCATAGGACGTCAGCAGAACATGGAACTTGATAGGAGCGTCTCTCTTGAGAACAGAAGAGAGAGGAAGAGGGGAGGAGAGAAAGGGAGGGAGACCGAAAGGGAGATAAGAAAGGAGAGAGAATTCATTTTCATTCATTCAATCGTTTTTTAAGAAAATTGATTAGACACATCAAAATAGCAAATGCCTTTTTTTTTTTTTTTTTTTTTTTTTCTTTCAACCCTCCCCCTCCCTCATCCCCACTTCTCTCCCTCACCCTCAGCTTGAAAGCCTTCTTCCCTCCCTTGACGGCCATGTCGTCGAAGGAGAACTCGTTCTCGCGGATGACCGCCCTGCTGTCTTTGTCCCCGGTGTAGGTGAGCACGTAGAAGTCCGGAGCCCACATCTCAAACTCGCGCTCCCAGTTGATGATGGTGGAGAGGGGAGCGCTGACCAGGAATGGACCCTTAGTGTGGCCCTGGAGGGGGAAGGACCATTGCTCTTTAGTGACAGAATGAGTAGGCAAACTAGAGTTTGCCTCAACTAGAGTTGATCGATAAAAGTTATTTCAATTGTGAAATTAATTTATTCAACGTGATTCCACATTTACTTTCATTCAACTGGCAGTTGCTTTAGTCCAAAGCGATGTGCAAATAATGTGTATAAAGAGCAGCAGTTTCAAAAGGCATTAAGAAATTCTAAACTAGAGGTGAAAACATACACGCGAGTACATACTTTCTTAATCTGAATGTAAACAGATACCGTAAATACATACACACCCAGACACAAGCAGACAGTCTCCCTTTCACTCCCTACACACACAAAGATTCCCAACCAGGCACACACACACACACACACACAGCCGTACCTCTTTGAAGAGGGAGTAGAGGAAGACGATGGTCTGGATGGTCTTGCCCAGGCCCATCTCATCGGCCAGGATGGTGTCGGTGCCCTGAGCCCAGGAGAACCTCAGCCAGTTGAGCCCCTCCAGCTGGTACAGGTGCAGCGTGCCCCCCGTCACCGACACAAACTCCGGCTGCTCCTCGTACTTGATCGTCGGCTGTTAGGCCGGGGAGGGGGGGGGGAGGGCGACGACAATGGGGCGGCAATAAGAAAACGAGGAGGATGAGAGCATGGGGGGAAAAACGGTTCACGTGGATGTCGCCGACACGGGTGACAGACGAGACGGTTGTCGATTTGGAAACGTTGGCATTGTAACCTTGGCACATCCTTGGGGAATGCCAGGTTTGATCTCATGAACTCACGTCGTTGACAGGCGAGCCAGGAGCCTCTTCGCTCTCCTCCATCCTCACGTTCCTCATCCTCCTGGGCTTGTCGGGGTCCTCCTTCATCACCTCATTCCTGTGACACACGGGAAAGAACTATATTTCCCATACTGTAGCTGCTGTTTGTAGGAATCCCTCAGTAGCAGCCGTCGAAAGATCGAACCCAAAACTACTGTTCAATGTGTGTGTGTGTGTACGTGTGTGTGTAGTCCATGCAGGGCCTAGGCCAGGACAGTACCTGTGTCTCCAGTAGTTGGCCTTGTGGATGGCAAACTCAGGGATCTCCAGGTCATCTCTCTCCCATGTGCACTGGTCATAGGTCAGATCTCTCCACTTGACCAAGTAGTGGTACACCCCCTTCTTATCCAGACTGGGAGGCACAACAGCAGCAGGCAAGTGAACATGACGGGAAGATGATTATGGTCCTCATTTGGCACATACACAGACTCAAACACACACTTTTAAAGAAAGAGCCTTTGAAATGCCAATCAAACGCTTCAGTTGCACAAGTGCGTGGTGATTCTACGGGAGGAATTCATCAATTCAGCTCGGTTGCACGGACTTGTTCAAACAAATTGAGCCTTTGATGAAAGTCGCGAGCACCTGCTGACGCATTCAGCTGCACACACACACACCTGTGGTTGATGATGCGGTGTATCATCATCCATTCAGGCTTTATGTAGTATCTGTAGAACTTCTCTTCCAGGGCGGCATACTGGGGGTCTTTCAGCCTCCGCTTCTCGCTCTTTCCCCCGCCCTCCTCGTCCCCGGACCCGTAGTCCAGCGGCGGGGGCTCGTCCATGTCTGTCTTCCTCTGGTAGTTGCGGAACATCACAGAGTGGAATATCTCCAACTGAAGCGGGGTCGAGAGAGAGGAGGAGGAGGGGGAGGAGGAGGGGAAGGAGGTAGAGCAGAGTTTGAAAAAACAAAAATATCCTGTGTGTGTTGAACACTTTACGGACCTGACCCTGTTACACCTCACCCAGGCGTCCAAGGCCATTCGCGGAAGATGCTATCCTCCTCTTTTCTACCCGTCCTTCTCTTCTATCCCTCCTTCCTCTCCCCCCTCTTCTCCGGACCCGGTCTCACCTGTAGCTCAGTGATCCACGTGCAGTGCCAGTAGGACTGGCCCGCTAGCTTGACGAAAAACTCCCTCTCTGCCCTGCCCTTCATAGGAGGCGGAGGAGGGGCGTCGGGCAGGGCGTCGGGGGGTGGGGGCACAGGTATGGGGGGTGGCGGCTCGCCCCATCGCCAGTGGAGGATCTTCTGAACCCGTCCTTTGATGTGGGGACACTGGGGTGGAGGGGGAACCATAACAAAGGGTGCATGCATTTAGAATCGGTTTCAATTTTAGGATATCGTCGCTATGGGTACAGAATGGAAGGAAACGCGCTATGCTGAAAGCCGACCCACGCTAAGCCGAGTCGCCACTATTAATGTTCCGCAAGGCGCGGTCGGAGCTGTGACTCACGGTGCATCGTGGGCACAGCCACTCTCCGTTGGGGATCTCTGGCAGAGGCGGGTTGAGACAGTGGATGTGGTAGGAGGAGGTGCAGGCGTCGCAGCACAGCAGCTCCCCGCCGTCCTTGCACACCCGGCAGAACTCCATGTGGTCGTCGTCCTCCTCCTCTTCCACCCCCACCGGCACCCCCCCGGCCCCCGGCTCCCCCGCGCCCCCGTCCTCCATCTCCTCCTCAAAATCTTCAAACTCCTCATCCTTTGCTTCCCACTGGATACCTTCTTTCTCCTGGTGGAGAAGGGGAACATCATTAGCGACACTCAACACAAACGTGTGAGCAGTTAGGAGGCGCATATGAACACAATGTCAAATTCAATATTGCGTCGCTAGCACCCGGTTAGAAGTGTTTGCCCGAATAAACCTCCTCATCATTGTGGACAGCAGCATCGTCGATACCATCACCTCGATCACCACCATCATCGACATCGTTATCTTGACAACAATCCCCCCCATCGAAGCTCCTGCTGAACTCACACAGTGTGGACAGCTCCACTTGCCCTCCGGAGCCTTCTCCAGCTCGGGTTCCAGACACACCAGGTGGTAAGCCCTGGGGCAGGTGTCACACAGGATGATCTCCCCGCCCTGCTGACACACCTCACAGTAGTCCTGGTGGTCCGTCTCGTAGCCGTCCACCTCCTCGTCGCCCATCACTGGGCGGGGGCAGCAAGAGAGATGGACAGAGGGAGGGAGAGAAAGAGGGAGAGGTAGAGATAGATGGAGGCCGGGAGAGGGAGGGAGAGAGATGGCGTGACAGAGTGACACGTGGTAGAGAGGATAAAGATAGACGAGAAACGCAAAGAATAGGTGAGTCTAGAATGCATCGTGAGAGGAACAGATTATAAACGCTCCAGAAAAACTCAAGCTAAACGTCCGAAACGGGTTCAATCGAGTTTTGTTTACTTTTCTTCTTTTTCTTGGCCGGCCTTCCTCTCTTGTTCTTCTTGGGGCGTCCGGAACTATCTGAGCGCACTGATGAGCTGTGGACACTGGAGTCCTCCTGCTCTGACTCCTCCTCATCAACATCCTCACTCTGGGGGCACGGGGGCAAAACGAGTACATTAGTGCGAGAGGATAGTCATGTGAGTGAAAGAGAATGACAGGCTAAGAATGTGTATACTAGGTGGAGAAGAAAGAAAAAAAAACGATATCCAGTTACACACAATCGGGCAGGACACCGATTAGGTACACAAAACAATTCAATTGACTCGGACACTTGTCCACGCTCCCACATCCTGCATGCTCCCATGCATCCCACAAAGCCCGTCACATGATTGTGCTGCTCAGCGTATACACACCATATTGATACTCACTGAGCAGCTCTTCTTCCTCTTGGCACCTATGGCTCCCAGTTTGATACGGATGGGCGCCATCTTTTTGGCCTTGACAGCAGCGGCCTTCTTCTTGTCCGCAACACGAGGACTCTTACTGCGCTTCTTATAGCCAGGGCCTGGGTGAATAAGAGGGAAGGGGGCTGAGGAAGGACGCAGTGCATGACACAGTTGTGTTGTTCGGTGACAAGATCGGGGAGAAAGGACTGCGTCGATGTTAGATTTAGCTTGGGGCTAATTCCATTTGGATTCGACCCGCTTCTTCTGTAGCCCTGTTGGTATCCACATCACCTACGCCCCTCCACTAACCTTTGCCCTCTTTGGTCTTGGCCTTCCGTAACGGGGGCGGTTGAGGCGGAGGCTCGGGGGAGGCGGTCGCCGCGGAGACCTGCTCGGCGACGGCGATGGCAGCGGCGGCGGCGGCGGCGGCCACAGCAGCCGCGTTGCCCTTGAAGGGGTTGTTGGTGCTGAACTCTCGCCACTTGGCGCCCAAGATGGTCATCATCTTGGACATAGGGATCTTAGGGTTCTTCTTGGCTATCATGGGCCTGGGAGAAGATAGATGGGGGAAAGGCATTGGGTATTGAATGGTTCTGTTGTCTGGGATGCAATTGTGGTGAAAGCTTGACGATTCTAGAAGGCAAATGGAGGACAGTGCAGTTGACATGGTCAATGTTTACCTGCGTGCATACGACCATGCTCATTCTCACGTCACACACAGCAGGGCATTACCTGGCTGTCCTAGCTTTGCCCTGACAGTGTGAGAACTTTTGTCGGTTCAGGCAAAGTCCACTACAGTACCTCATGAACTGGCTGAAGGCCTTGTAGTTGGTGAGTGTGTGATAGTCGTCCTCTGTGAACGTATGCTCGACATCCTCCAGGCCCCACTCTTGTGCCAGCTGGCCAGAGGTCTTCTGCTCTATTGGCTGGTGTGGGGATATGACCAAACAGATTTATGAGATGTACGACATGTCAAAAGTAGGGTGAGGGGGAAATTGACCAAAACTCGTGCTAATGATTTTTTTTCTACCTTTGTGGTTTCTTCATGGCTGCTGTCTCTGTCGCCATCATCTTTCTTCTTCTTCTTGGTTTTCTTTTCCTTCTTTTCTTTGTGTTTCTTCTTCTTCTTCTTCTCGCCAGATCCATAGTTGCTGGCTGCGCTGTCTGAGTTTTCACCATACTCCCCCTCGGAGTCTCTCTCTACATCACTGTCCTAAGGAAGGAAAGAAAAACAGAGGGAAATGGAGAATAAGCCTCGGAAGACCAAGTATGGCAGACATTTCTGAAACTCAAAATTTGCTTTTTTTTACGGGCTTACAAAGAATGTGGGAATATTAAACCAGCTTACGATCTTTTTTCGTTTCTTTGCTTTTGCTGTTTTCCCTTCCTTTCCCTTTTCTTTTTTCTTGGTCTCCTTCTTCTTTTTTGGACGTCCTTTCTTCCTGCTAAACGTGTCCTGTTCTGAAGCCTCCCCCTCTTCCTCTGTGAAGACAGGAGTATTGACATTAGCATTGTGAGTGAGGTTAAGACTGAAAGGGTTGTGACTCAAACCATATTAATAATAATATTCTAAAAAGACGTATTCATATAATCTCTTCAGAATACAATTAGGTACAAGAACTACAAGATGACATGATGAGGTAATGACAAGATGAAGTGATGACACCAACATGATTGTTAATAACATTTGTGGCCTATTACAGATTTAATTGATACCTTTGTTCTTGTATTTAATTGACTGAGTTAGCAGGCTCCAAGTCACCTTGTTCAAAGTAAATTTTGATGATTTTGCCCTACATAATTCTAATGTGTTTTGAAGGATACATATTTGTATAACTAAGTCACTGAGCATGAGCTTCATTCTCATGTAGGCTGCTGACTTCTTATACAATTATACCACTGAAAAAAACTGTTTAATCTATCAGACAAAAGAACATGGCGTTTTACATGTTCATCGTAGTGATAAACGTTGTTAATGTTCCTTTATCCAGTCATTTAACTCGAACTTTCAGCAGGACAACACTTTTTTTTAAATCTAAGTAAGAGACAGACTAGCATAGCCTACAATACAGACAGATTGAAAGAAACAGAAGCATCAAGGGACAGAGGAAATATCCTCAGCAACAACTATCGCTTTCGGTCGCCATTGTTTCCTAGTTGATCCAATATGTTACATTTTATTATGTCTTGGTTGGTGACACGCAGCGCTAGCCCATGAAGAGCTTTCCTCATATTCCCGTTGATTTCTGCAGCAGAGTGCTGCCAGAGGCGGCAGCAATATGCACTCGGGACTCGGTGATTCTGAGGCCGCAAGCGAGAGACAGTCTGGTGAACTGAACTGACATGACTCCCTCCCGCCGTTAATTCCTACACCTGAGTCTCTACTGTTTACGGTCTCTACCACCAGAGAAACCTCTGGAGGAGGTCGCAATTGGGTTCGAAGCCGTGGCTGCAAGCGCACTAATTGATTTACGATTGCGCTTGCCTCATGACACTGGCGTCGTAGGCTATACAGTCTATTTAGTCATGTTACATTCTAAAAGGCCCTAGAGAAGGTCATCGTGTGTATTTAACTGTAGCCTATATTTCCAGTAACATATATCTGACCTATAACTTTTACACAAATCTACAGTCCAATGAAATAACCTAAATATAGGCTGTTGTTCCTTCGTGACACACCGTAACTTTTTCAAACTGAAACTTGAAGGAAAAGGCTATAGCCCACACATTTGCCACGACAATTGTAGATGGTGCAACCATGATTCTGTGATCGCCCAACATTCGGACTGCAAAATGCAGTTCATTCTTTAACCTATACAAACAGTCGAACAGGACCTATTTTTAAACATTATACGCTAAGCCTAAAGAGAGATAACAAAAGTAGGCTACACTAACGCAGAGCTTGAAAGTGTCCACATTGTTAAGTGTCATATCCTGAACCGTCCCTGTCAGAGCGACAGTGGGAAGGGTCAAGTTTATTTACCATCTGTCACACCAGCACTCCACTTCGGTGTTTCGCGCTCAGACCTCATGCGCATCAGTATTCTAGACACTATGAAGATATAAAGTAGTCTAGGTTTTATTGCGTGGAGTCCATGTTTTCTGCCAGTGGTGTCGTAAGCTTTACCCTTCAATGCGACCTATTACTTTTGCGATAATCATTGAAATGTATGAATCTAAAATTAATACAAGCAGGAGAAGAACCGCCCGAAGAATGTATACTGCAAATAGCAAACGAAATAGAAAAACATGAGCAAACGTAAGTTGGTTTGAAGTTTAGATAGAACTCTTTATTATAGCACAGCTGCGTCTCCTATATGAAGCAACGGGAGCGCAACCAATTATATTTGCAGCAACAGATAAGTACGACCATGAGCAGTAGAAAGGCGTCCTGGTATACTTTTCTACAATTTGGTGTATGTGTCTATGTGTTTCTATTTTGTATGCGCGCTCCCGTGTCTTTCGCCAGTCTGTGCTACTGTACCTGGCGCGGGTAGTGTTGCAGTTTCCCGAAGCGCCGCCGGCGAGTTTATGTCGCTTGCGTTCTCGTCTAGATCTCCGTCGTCCTCTTCTTCTTCATCAAAATCTCCTCCCTCGGAATTAACCACCATGCCCTCGTCCTCCTCACAGGACCGGAGAGGAGAGGACATTATATTCCTGTCATCGGCTCCGTCCTCGAATTCAGAAAGTGTATTCCTCCCGAATTATGAAATTTATTTAATATTCAAATCGACCAAGAAAAAAGTGGGGGGCGTTTTGGAATATTTTACACTACAAGGCAGAGAAACAAAGATGGCCGCCCTTATATTTATTTTTTAACAACCCCCCCCAATAAGAAAAATCCCCTTACATAAAAAATGGCTGACTATATTATTTCAGAACGCCCCCCCTCCTCCTGCTCTCCCTCTCTGACTCTAACTCTCTCTCTCCCTCTCTCTTTCTTCTCACTCCCCTCCCTCCTCAAAAACATTCACATTGTTACAATCAAGGGGGTGTAGCATGTTACATTGTTTCTTTTCAGTTGCTCCCCCTCGATAAGTCAGCAAGCTAGACTTGATACAACTGCCTCATTAAAAAGGACATGCCTTTGGCTCTGGCTTTCTGCAATGCAGTACGCGACACAAATCTATCAAATATGGCCACCTTAATATTCTTAAAGGCCCCCACCATGGTATGAAATTATTTTGGATCTGTAGGGTTGTGTGAGCTGGGGAGGGAATGAGAGGGGGTTGGGAAAATCTGCCGCAGCCATGCCCAGACTTACATCAGATTGTATTGCTTAAAAATTAACCACTTGTGGTGAGGATAAAAACAATGCAACATGCAAACTGTATTTATATCGACTGCACCTTCATATACAAACCCAAAGCACATTTATGGTATGATTCTGGATTTGGAGAATTCAGTTCAAATGAAAGAAGATAGAATTATTAATTGGAACAATATTTTGCACTTTTCACAAGAAGCTACTCTCAACTGGGTGGCAGTAAGGCCATGGGAATCCCCAGGTCTCTCACTTCAAATAGCCCAGTGGTAGTCTTCTCCAGGAACTGTTGTTTTGTCAAAAGGATTTTGCATTCTACATGAACATTTTTGCATTGTGCATTCATAATTGAAAAGAGATGAACAATAGATGAACAATGTTATCTAAAGGTGAACATTTAAAGCTTCTCCAGTTTCTTCTATTGTTACTGAGCACACTACCGATTTGGTGTTTTTTACATTCTGTACAGGAGACACATAACAGTCTCACAACGGTGCTGTTAAAAGGAAGTGCTGCTTATAATCATATTTATTCTGTAATCTCCATGGTAACTGTGTGGTTTCAAATGGCTTTATGGCAGACTATTATTGAATTATTTATTCATTCTAGACCTAATGTAGAAAACTGAAGGACAAAAGAAACTAAATAGAATGTAGTGCATAGTAAATGTTTGGCCACCATTTTTTTTACTTTCTAGTAGCCTACTGAAATAATGTTTCAACACAAATATACCACACAATAATTATGTGGTATTATTCTACATGTACGTTTATTACACTCCCTGCTCGAACACACCCCAACCACATTGCAATATCCCCACCGTTTTAATGGTCAAAGTTCGGTGAGGTCATCGTTGAAGTAGAGACAGATCGACTGGGAGAAGTGGTCACGGTCCATGCGACCACTGTAGAACTCCTCATCCTCGTCGACGATGTCGTTCTCACTCAGGGTCTTGCTCATGTCCAGATTGACACCGTTGTGTTTCCACGTGTAGCTGGCTGCATGCATGTTGTAGCGGAGATAGCGCTGAAGAATCTCATTCAAGGTTTCCTCAGAACACACCTGGCCAATGGGGAGAAGCGGAGTAAGTTCCAGTACTTTCCAGATGGGCAGAACTCCCTTGAGATGCATGAATCTCCTCTGCTCCTGAGGATAATCTATCTCAGTAGATTTACAGTAAAAAGGTTCACACCCATAACTTATGTCTATGATATGTTTCATTTACACATAACGTTTATGACCTGATGCCACTCAAATGGAAATACTGCACAGTGTACAGGGATTTTTTTTTACAGGGAACAAATTGTTTGCAACAGGAGTTTAAATGATCGAACTGGGAGTTTCAGAATTGACAAAAGAGAAAGAAGGAATCGATGTATGCCCAGTCCAGCTGGCACACTTGCCAGGAACCTCTAAAGAGAAACAGAAAGGCATGAGTACAGGCAGGGGAAGGGAGACAGAAGGAGGAGATAAACATATGTGAAGGAGTATGTGAGACAGAAATGAATAGTGTCTCTCTGCACAATAGCATGCTCTGTTATGCGTGTGTGTGTGTGAGAGAGAGAGAGAGAGAGAGAGAGCATATGTGAGTCCGTCTATGTGAATGTAGAGCCCACTAAGCCTTTGGCCCACGAGAAGGCAACTGGTGCCAGATGGAGTGGTTGGCAAGGTACACCTATCTTCCCTCACACTGGAGAGGACAGCCGAGAGCGCGTGAGTGTGCGTGTTGTAGGGGAGAAATGTGTGAAAGCAGGCAAGGCTCATTTCTATGCCCCGGGGCTTGACACACTGCACCACTGTGCTGCTCTCTTCAGCTTGTGTCCCTGAGGAAGGGATCATGTGGAGGATGAGAGGGAAAACTTGCCTCCCCTGAGAGCACCGTGGGTGCGCTAACCCACATTTTATGCAGTGACACAGAGGGAGACACCAGCACCTGTGTTTCAGTCAGACCATGTGTCTGTGTGTAACAGCGCCAGCCGGCTGGACATAACACTGCATAATTGAGTAGATTAGACATGGAGCTATCTAATGAGGGATTTAGAGGGTAGACAAGAGGACATCAGGATACAGTTATGTTGCCCAAGCATATAATGCAGGTCTATGTGACAAGGATGTTCATGTGCAGTTTGATGTCATCATGTATAATCATCCACTCATTACCCATAGTATTTAGCCTATAGACATCTACAGACTGTACATGTACAGTAAGGATGCCTTACCTCCAGTCCTTGTTCTTGAGAAGTCTGGGTGTTGATGATGCGTATCCATCTGGTCTTGACAGAAAGCAGTCCCACTTCATAGCGCGTATCCCTCCACCATGGTCGGCCAAAGTCATTGGCCCAGTCAGTGCGAGGGCATGGAGGCGGCACATGCACAAAGCGCCCCCTAGGGGTGTAGTACCTCACACAGCCAGACAGTGGGTCGATATGGGTAAGGATCTGAGAATGTGAAAGAGGGCCTTCTTTATTCAATATCTCATATTTTAAAATAACATGGAATTAAATTGCAATGTTATCATGTGAGTCATTCCAGTTGTATTAAAACCACTTACATCTTTTGTTTTGGGGTCAAACCAATGGCTGATGTCCTTTCCTGCACACTCAATGATAGGCTTTAAAAGCATATCACCTGATAACACAAAAAAGGCCGATTATAACAACTACAGTAAATGATCTAAGTCTCATTCTATCATTGTCAGTTAACACCTTGTTATTCAAAGTAAACACCATGTTATCTTATACATTGTTGTGTATAATTTACCTTTTAACTCATTCAGCAACGGTGTCAAATTGTACACTTTGCCCAGGTATGAGACCCACAAGTCGGCTGGAGTGTTGTGAAGTGACACCTCATTTGGGGTGAAGTATTTTGGTCTTCGCATATTTGACAGAATGCAAAAATATTTTAACCTACTGTAAAGAAAAGACAATTAAAGTAACCTAGTTTGAAAACGTAGCCTACTTGCTACATCATTAGCGCACACTACAAAACATTTTCGTTACTATGGTTACCATGGTCGCGTCGTTGCAGACTCGTATGCAAATCATTTTAGGCCTACTAATCTTGTCACAAAATATTTGAATTCCATCGAGACACGTAGTGTTTTTATATAGTTACAAATTATTGCAAAATTATGTTTTATTGAAATGTGCTGGTTGACAATGTTCTGGCTAGTATACTACAAGCGCCACAATGCAGTGCGTTTCTAAAAGTATTTATTTCCTGTGGGTCCGTCAATTAAATGATTCCTCCAGACATATTCAAGTCAAGAAATTATAGTAGTACTGTAGAATGGCAACGATGATTGAAGAAAATGGTCCAGCAATGCAAGTAAGGGTGACACATTTATTTATGCCTTGTCTTTGCCCTTATTGCAAGAAAATGTTTTTTTTTTAATGTATAATAAAATGAAGGACTGTATCCCTCCCTGGCAATTTTGTGGTCAAGCAAGCTGTCAGTCAGCTAGGCAAGCTAAGAGTTTAGCCTAGCTAGGCTACTGTTAGTCTACACGATATTCGATTTTTTGTTTCAATAGCTTGATGCTGATAAGAGCCTTGTTCTGAGATCAAATATAATTTTATGAATCGACTCGTTTGTTGCAATGAATCATCGAAGTTGCGAAGTTGTCAAAGTCAATGCTTTAACACAAGGTTTGCAGTCATTTAAATATTTTCTTTACTTCATATAAAACTAGTCTACGGTAGGTTAAAAAATGGATGACATGCTATAATACAAACTAGTTTTCCACCAGTATTGATCAGTATTGGACATAACGCGTGCCATTAGGACTTAATTTGTTTTCAAAGACAGACAGAAGGGTAAGACACTGAAGTATCTTACTAGTCAATTACATAACTTTAATTCCCCATGTCTAGCAGCCGGGTGGCCTGCTTTCGTCCTCATCTCGGGCAAGACAGAAGCTGGAGAGTTTGCTAAATAAGAACATGAAGATCAGGATGACAGACGGCCGGACGCTGGTGGGACTGTTCCTGTGCACCGACAGGGACTGCAACGTCATCCTGGGGTCTGCGCAGGAGTTCCTCAAATCTACAGGTAGGTAACCGAAATATAGATGGGTCGTCTATCATTAGATATTCTAAGCTCACTAAACTTTAGTCTCCCTGCATTACATACAAAGTACCTAACAACCACATTGTTAAACACGTAAACTCCTAAACCTCGGAATAGCAACTAGTATTTTTCAGCTTCATCAAGCATCTCATCATTTTTGTACATGACCATTTTTCCAGCAGTCATGTTTTTAATTATTCAGTTTGTGTCCTATACAGACTCTTTTTCCCAGGGGGAACCTAGAGTCTTAGGCTTGGCCATGATCCCTGGTCACCATGTGGTCTCCATTGAGGTGGAGTCAGACAGTTTGATCGACACCCAGGGACTGGGGCCTAGCCACTGAAGGATCTCACCAAACCTGGGGAATATTAGGATGTGACTAACGTAGCCAAGCAATGAACAGCCTGGCTAGGTATGGTTCATCCCTAAGAATACAGACTTACAACACGGACTCTAGGCAACTTAACTGAAGATTCAGTTCTCCCATGTCAGTGCCATGGATTCCAGTTCTGTGGGTCAATGTTTGATCAGGAACATGTGTTGATAAGTCTAACATGACACACCTTGTGACCTCTGGACATTAAAGTATGCTTGTGTGTTTATGTGGGAGTGTATTAAGTTGATATGATTATGAAGTATCCTGTGTGTACCCAAGGAGAGGCTAGGACTCATCCTGGGCGTTTGTGTTGTGTGGTAAGGCTGTTTTAATACCAAGAGTGATAAAAAAAAATACATGGTGGTATTTGAGCTTGTCTGATTGAGATGTTTTTTTTGTTGGCTGCATATGTTGTCATTGTCATACAACTGATACACCATAACATACAACACCTTCATGTTCATCACGTTAAAGGCTGAGGGACACACATGAACGATGCCCCCTGTGGAAAAACAGTGGTAGTCTCCCTGCCCAGGATCCAAAACTATCTGCGTTTAATCTTCCCATTGAAAACATCTGTTTATGAATATTCACTGTTCATTTGTATTTTAATACACACCGGAGAGCAATTTCAGATTATTCTGTTTGGCAAATTAAAACTGTCAACTAGACAAAAATAATCCCTAAAAACAAACCGAAGAGAAAGCTCCATCCATGGCTGTCCTCTGCTCGACTTTGATGACATAATTGAGCAATATCAGTAACGTCAATAACATTTTACAGTTTTAAACACAAATATAAAATATCCTGAATACTCTGTACTAAATATTTAAAGTACATTCCGAATGTCACCTTATCGTTGGAAGTATGAAGCAAAACAAAAATGTTGTCCCATCTTTTTTTTTTATAGCTTTTTAAAGCTCAGTCACAGTAGAGTTGATCTCCACAGAAATGACTCAAGTCACAACTTATCACTTTTGCCTTGAAGGGCATTGAGTTGCTGGGGACATTTTCAGTAACATGAGGAGTGAGCAAGATTTGGAGTGGTTTAAAAAAAAAATGAAAAGAAAGTGCTAGTTTTCAAAGATGTGCTTTGAAATGAATGCAAACAAGAGTAATGCAAACATCGCACTCCTGCACCATACATGCTTTCAATAAGCCTGTGGAAGAGTGCCTATTCAGTTAGGTGCTATATTTAGAGCTTTACAGATCAAACAGAACTATACCACCTTATCTATGTAAAAAGGACAATCACGTCTCCTTTAAAATAACCCAACGGCTCTGAATATTGTACCAGACTGAAGAAAAGGAAGTGCATACAAGTCTAACATAAGAAACCTCATTAAAAGGGAAGGGTGAAACATGGCACAAACAAAGCAAGTGCAGACATCCCAAACAAAACATATTTGGAAGGTAAGAGCTGCAACGAAGGCTCCAACAACCTGGAGATAGGGTGTCAAATGCAGAATAACACCAGAATCCTCTCGAGTCCCGTCTATGAAATAAAGAGGCGTTTGGTGCTATGAAGCATTTGAGGAAACTCCCAAGTCTGTTTTGATGACTGAACAGGGCATCAATGCAGGACTTTCACTCTTCAGTCTTCAACTGTCAAGCACTCGTCATTTCAGTCCATGTAGCATTGTCGGTGGGACATTTTTTTCTTCATACAACTTGGCCTTTGGCCACATAGTCGTCCAACACCAAGACATGTTCTTCCAGTCCTCAGTTACCCACAAAATCCTATATCTTACCTGGAGCACATCCCCTGGGTCTTTCCAGAGTTCCTCCATTGGTTGTTCATCAGACCTTTGATTCATTCCGGTTTGTTGTCCTACTATGTCTCCTCCCCTGTTGTTGTTCATATATTAAATCAACACTAGTTGTACTGGAATTTGAAGTGGTAGTTGCCACCAGACTCAAAGGGGTTAAAGTGGAAGGGCCAGCCCTGGCCCCCCTGGCCCCCCCCGCCTCCCCCCTGCTGGCTCTCGGGATCCAAGGGGTCCTCGCCCGCATCGAACTTCTGGCGCATTTCTGCACATGGGAACGGACGAATGATAAGTCACAGAATAGCAGTCCATATTCTCCTAAAATACGAAATTCCTGGCCAAAGTGTTTAAGTTGAGTGTTAAGCAATTGTTAAATTCACCATTGGATCCACAATTTCAGAAGTTATTAGTGTGATTTGAATGTAAGTTAGTGCAGTACCTGGGTCGGTGAGGACCTCTTTGGCCGAGGCAATGTCGATAAACTTCTTCTCTGCCTCTTTCTTGTCGGATTCTGACTGGAAGTTGTCAGGGTGCCATTGTTGGGCCAGCTTCCTGTACGCCTTGATGACTTCCTGTTTGTTGGCATTCCTAAAGAACAACATAACAATACATGAGTTGATAGGTTTGTTACCTTCCTGACATGTACACACTATGTTTGAATTGAAATATGAAGAATCAAATAAAAATTTAATTTATAAAATTATCAAATCCATCAATGAATTCCCTTAACCCTTGTGTCATCTTCGGGTCATTCTGACCCATCAGTCGTTGTGACCCACCGTCGTATTGCGACAACTTTACCGCATACAAAAACAAAGTGAAGCATTTTCTTTTAACCGTTGGGCTGTCTCAGACCCCCCACATTGCAAAGGTTAAAAGAAAATTTTGTTTTGTTTTTGTATTGGGTAAAATTGGGTAAACACAACGATGGTTCGTTACGAACCTTTGAGTCATGTGACCCGAAGGCAGCACAAAGCCAAGGGGCCCGAGTGCATGCTTAATGTCATACTACCACAGAATCTAGTTTCAATACCTATTGACGCCCAGAATCTTATAGTAGTCTCTCTTCCGTGAGAGTTTGAGGAGTTTCTGGGCCCGCTCCAGACCTTCCCTGATCTCATTGTTGTCTCCATCAAACTCCCTCGCCTCCTGGTAGTCCTCTACCGCTGAGAGAAACATAAGATATAAAAAGGTAAGTATGACTCATCGTTTACACTGATTCAAACTTTTGAACGTGTGGAGAGTGTCATTACCTTTCTCATAGTCCTGGTTCATGATGAAGGCCTCGGCCCGGTCTCTGAGAATGTTGACGTTGCGGGGGTCTCTCTGGTGGGCTTCGGAGCACACATCTATCGCCTCACGTGCCATCTTGTTCTATACAGAATGGAATAAATGTTGTAGGCTGAATGTACAGGAGAAGAGCAGGTTTATAAACTCTGAAATACAATTTCCACTGTTGAGGAAAGAACTACAGTGCAGTCAAGACACTCACGTGATTGATTTCACCATTTATTCATATACATGAAAAATAGGTTTAACATTGGTGGAATGGATGTACATGGGGAAGCGCTCCCTGCCTTCACTGCAGCATGCATGACATGAGGCAGGAAGCAACAAGTTAAATCCCCCACGGGGAGTACAGACAGACAACATGGGGGAGAAGGGGATGGTGGTGGGTGGCAGCAGAGCAGAACACAAAGGTAATCGAGGATACGTGTGCGTGCGACTTTATAGAGCTAAGCCCATGGGCTAAGAACATGGCGATGGGTGATATGGCGCGCGCTGCCCTGCCTGAACTTGCTTTGCTCATTTATTAATATGAAATGTAGCAATCAATATGAAATTCAAGAGGCAAAGCTCTAACTCATAACTATTTTACGTTTCACAGTGTAAACACTAGTAACTCACCTTGACAAGGCAGTAGCAGATTCTCTCCTTGGCCAAGTTTGTGTAGAAGGGTACATTAGGCTCAGTCCTCCTCACTGACTCATACTTGTCAATCGCGTCTTGATACCTTAATTTTTTTTTTAATGGATAATTATAATAAAATTCAAATTCTCCAAGACATAATGTATGCCAATTACAAAGGAGACACAGCGTGCAAATATAAAATCTGACGTCTTATCAGGAACATCCTGTTACATTGTAAACAAAGCCCTACATGCTTATATGAGTGAGCGGGAGGAAATCACCTTTGCTCATGGATGAGCTCTTCAGCAACGTCCAGCTGCTTGCTCAGCTTCTTCACCAGTTTGTAGTGAGAGAAGCACTCCTTATCGTCCTGGTCCAGCTTCAGACACTCCCGTACATGGCTGGACACAGAAAGAGAGAGGGGAGAAAAGAGAGAGGTGGGGGGGGAGAGATTAAGAGACATCAGAGAAAATAAATTGAAAGAAATAAAGAGAGAAGAGACGGGGATGTGTGATTTGTGTATTATACCCAGGGGACTAAAAAGCCCTACAACGCTAAGAGTGAACACCACAACTTCATCTCAAAAGGTTTTGACATGAATTTGTCATGCAAAAAACATTTGGTAAGCAAATTTTGCCCTGCCAACTTTCCGAGGAATCGTACTTGAGTGACTCGTGGTGCTCCCCGAGGCTGTAGTGGAGCGTGCTAAGCTTCAAGAAGGCGGCGCGGTTGTCATTCCGTAACCGTGCCGTGGGCGTGAGGTCCTGGATGGCCTTCCGAGGTTCTCCAAGCCGGATGTAGCATTCCGCTCGGAGCTCCCTCATGTCAGGGTCCCATGAGGACAGCTGAGGAGGAAAAACTCACCTGTCAGCTCCAATTACGGAACAACATACCCCATGTATACTGTTTCTTGCCCCATTTTTGGCCCCATGCACTGTCACTGTCAATTTAAATCCTACACGCTATCCATTCATTCCATATGTATTTCCTTAGCATATTTGTATTGTCTACCGCTTGACCTGTATGCAGAGAATATTACTTTTGCTCATTTAAATTGACATGTATTCATTTAGCAGAAGCGTTTATCCAAAGCGACTTACAAGAAAGAGCTTTACAAAAAGTGCTTAGGTCAATGATCATAAACAACAAGATAGCCCCAAAAACATTGCGGGTAGCCAAAACATGAAGCATACATTGTGAAAAGCAAATAAGTGCCAATGGTGCTCAGCCTTCTTGCACTTGTTTTTTAACTTGAAGTCTATTTCTGTGTCAGTACATTAAGAGCAATGTAAAAACCGGAGTCAAATTCCTTGTATGTGTATACACATACCGGTACTTAGCCACTAAAGCACCTTAATCCCCAGGTTGAATAACTACACTGTTCCTGAGCCAAGTCTACGTTTATGCCCAGGCCTATAAGCTAGGCCCTGCAGTAGAGCTAACCCAACGTCCATGACCAGGCCCCCTGACTAGCTCCCGCAGCCTGTACCTCGATGACTCTGTCCAGCACACTGATGGTGGTGCTGTAGTCTCCTCTGTGGTGTGCAGCGTGCGCCTCCTCCCTCAGCTCCTCCAGCTCGTTGGCTCTCAGGAGCTGGTCCTGCGCCTCCTCCTGGTCAGGGGAGCGCTGCAGCTGACGCAGACACGGAAGGAAACTTGAGATGTCACTTGTCCAAAGAGGTTTTGAAGGGCATAACAAGGCAAATGTATTGTCCCGTGTCCTTCTCTTGGCCTTTTAGCTACACACAGTGCTACTGTGCAACCAATTGGAGTATATTGCTGCAGATTGCTGAATAGATTGCTGTGAGATTTTCCTTGAGGGTTTAGGTTGGTTGAGGGGCAGTTCTATGGGCTTTTGTGAAGCCCTCTGTGACATTGCTTGTAAAAAGGGCTATACAAATACATTTGATTTGATTGGCTCATTGGGTGATTGTGAAGCTGATGTTGTTTTTATTGACAGCTGTGTAATATCTACTAGACATTACTTACAACTGCCTGGAAGTCCTCCTTAGCCTCTTGGGTGTTTCCCTGTTTCAGGAGGATATTCCCCCTCTGTAGTCTGGCCTGGTAACATCACAAGAGAGAAAGGGGGCAGAGAGAATGAGAGATTAGCAGGTGTGTAGAGAGGGGCAAGAGAGAGAAAATAAACCACAACCTCATTGCTGTATATCACTGTAGATGCCATCAAATTGACGGGACTTAAAATCAAAGAAAGGGAGGAAGGTTGTGGAAACTCACAGCCAGGAAGTCTGGTTTGAGCTGGATGGCCCTGGTCAGGTCTGGCAGGGCAGACTTGGACTTCCCCATGGCCAGGAACACAGCTGCCCTCTTGTAATAAGTTAGGTAGTTCTTGGAGTCCCCCTCTGAGAGAACACACAAGGTACAATACATTACATTTAGTCATTTAGCAGACGCTCTTATCCCAGAGTGACTTACATTAAGTACAGGGACATTCTCCCCGGGGGAAGTAGAGTGAAGTGCCTTGCCCAAGGACACAACGTCATTTGGCACGGCTGGGAATCGAACTGGCAACCTTCAGATTACTAGCCCGCTTCCCTAACCGCTCAACCATCTGACTCCAACAATACATTATCATACTTCCCTGACATAATACACATTACTGTTAAGTGTATGAATGTATCTTTTAAAAACGGAATTGTGTACAAGTAATCTATCAATAGCTCCTTAACTTGAAGGCACTGAAGTATGAAGGCTATGCACTGACAGACACACATGCAGAAAGAAGGCTAAAGACGTCTAGCTGTTTAAAGATGACTGGTAACCTTACCCACGGCAGAGTGGTAGTGGGATAGAGCCTCCGCCAGTTGACCAGCTGCCAACAGCTTACGGCCCATCTCCAAGTGCTGCTCAATCTCTACATGAGTGGCTCCCAAGACACCTGAAATACAACACTGTATGAGCCACGCCAGTAAACCAATGCAGAGAACATCCACATTTATGAATCTGGATATCCTCACCATAACAAGTCACGTATGTAATTAAACGATCACAGAAACTTTTTGTTAGCAATATAAGGGATAGCATATGGGGGACATTTGTTGTAAAATATGCAACTATTGGAGACTTTTCCCAGGACGGTGTGTGCATCAAAGCTAGCAATGTTGCTATGTTAAAGGTTACAAGAAGGCACAGCTAGACACCTGCTTTCACGATGACAACCCAAGGTAAATACATAGCTAGTGTTCTCTTGAGGGTGTGAAAAATATACTATCCCTATCTACATCCAACCGCTTTTTATCTCTTTCCTTACCATCCAACTGGAGGTCCAGAATAACACAGAGAAGCGACAAGGAAGACAGGATACTGCTGAGACCTTTCCGCCGGCCGGATTCCATATTCATTCAACTCACACCTGTGAACTCTATATATTTCACGTCTCTGATATGACTTAATTGTAAATAATAACCAAGATCACTGAAACATAGATATTATTCATTGAGTCTCCATCGTTATCCTTAAATCTTTGCAGCTACGATAGCATATTTATTGTCCGGTTTGGAATAAATTCCGAGTGAAACTATACCCCGCCGCCTTGAGGTTCCTTTGATTTGTTTGTCAAGTACGCAGAACAATGATTGATCAGTGAGAGTCTACAAAACTAGAGAAACATTTTAGACTTTCTCTACGTGGCATGACATTGAATATCTTCAGCTGTTAACTTTGAGCTTTCAAAAGGGAAACATCACCCTATCCCATGTTCGCCCCCTCCTTCTTTCAGTTTCATCTGCCCTACATTTCTGTTCAGCGAGTGGCTAAAACATATCCGTGTTTGCCTACAAACGTGGTGCGCTCTGATTGGACGAAATATTTTAGCTTTGGGACAACGCTCATGATGGTGTCACCACGGAAGAGTAGGCTACAACATAGATATATATATGGGCTACAAAACATGATTTCAGAATTATCAATGCCCCGACTGCTTTGAACAATTATTTTTAACAAATCATTTTATTGTGCGGATTTGTAAAAAAAACAAAAAACATTAAATCCTCTCTTCTTATACATTTTTACAACTGTACATTCCAAACAAAACATACAAAAAACATACACATACTATATATATATATATATATATATATATGCCTATTCGACAGTGGGAAAAGTCGGAATCTGCTGCTTTTGACCTTCCCCTTTGAAACTTCTAGAAGTTTTGTACATCAACAGATCAACAAATAATATGATTTCATGGAATACCTTTACCCAGGTACAATGGATAGGCGGACAAAATTATATGAAGAAATAGAAACAAAAAGCATAAGACTGCTCGATTTACTTTACTAAAAACGAAAATACTTCTTATACTATAAAGTATTTTAAATGAATCTATTCACCGTACATCCTCAAATCCAAGTTCTACAAAAACATTTGACAGGTGATTGGTACAAAGCATGTAGCTTTATATCCCATAGTTCAACAAATGTTATAGGTTGTTGTCCCAGACCTAAATCAATCCTCAAAGGAGCTTCTGCAACGGTACCACTTGGCCTCATCTGTGTTTGGGAAAACTGCTTCCATGTGTTCGGTTAGATTGATTTAGATTGTGATGGATGATGGTGACCCACAAGGTCCTCACACATATGCATTTCTGCCATAGGTGCTGGCAGCTTGACTCCGTGTTGGCGCAGGCCCAGAATACATAGTGCCTCTGGGCTGGTAGGAGCTAATATTGATGAGAAGAGGGTGAGAGGAAGACGAATTACATATCAAACACTCATATGATAACCCAACTCTTTGTATCGTTTTTTGGACACACACACAGACCCACACGTGCACGTACATGCAAACACGCACACGCACTCACTGTTTCTCTTCTGTGGACATTTTGCAGGAGCATGTGAGACACGCTCCTCCAGCTATGGCAAGCACTGCAGAGCACCATCCAATGTATAGGCCTTCTCCTATCTCATACCTGTAACACACACGAATATATGCAGTGATACACACACTTACATGTACATTCACCTAGAAGAACGTACGTGTAATGTGTCTGTACAGTAGAGGGCAGTAGTGAACCACAACCCTGACCAGATCTCGCTCACTTTGTCCCAGGATAGAATGGATCAAAGAAGTCCTGGGTGATGTTGAAGGCGTACCATGACACGGAAACCATCGTGCAAAGGCCTTTTTGAGAGTGAGAGAGAGAAATTAATTATTTTCAACCCATCAATAGCCTTATCAATGTGGTCAATATGTATTTATCATTGTTATCTCATCAAATTTTGAAATTCAGTTATTCCGAATATTACCTTGAAGTAGGAAGAATACACCCCCAATACCAGCAATTCTTCCCTTGAGAACCTCGTTTGCTTCTGCAGCCTTACAGCACTGGATTCCTATCATGGCCGCCAGAAGGCCAATTGTCCCACAGACAATTGCAGCTATCATCAGGGCTCGAGATGCCTGGACATAACCTGATGAGAGCATTAAAAGGAACAAAATCAACAGTTAAAATAGCTTATTCATACTTTTTTGTTATTAGGAGCCATACTCAAACTCCAACCCCAAAATAAGTTGATGAATAATCATGATGAACTTTTTGATCAAACTAAAAATGAAAAAACCCAAACAGTTTTCAAAACACACTGTAGGCTTAAGCCAAATAACAATAATTTACTATTGAGGCTATAGGGAAGGCAGGCTATATTTTCTTGGTTTCATGTGGTGGTCATACCATTCAAGGCAAGCAGAGACGGGAACTCGCGACAGTTGTGGACTCCTGTGGAGTCTGTGGCACAGGACATCCATAAGTTCTCGTAGATGGTGGAGGTAGTGATGACGTTCCCATCAACGGTGGAGACCTTCCAATAACGGTTGGTTAAACATATCCCAACCATCACCCACCCTAAAAAACCCAGAAGCAGAGCTACGACTTCCACAATAGGATCCATTCTTCCTCCAGGTGATTTAGTTTTTCAGAATGAAAAAGAATGAAACACTTTATATATCCTCTGATTTCAATTAATTCTGCAATGTAAGTATCAAATTGTAAAATGAATCAATCTGATAGTTAAAGACTGGCAAGTTTCTGTGTCCCCTGCTTGGTTACAATTGTGTCTGGTTACCAATGAAAGAGTGTGTTAACAGCCCCAGCTATGCCAAATGATCTATCATACCTGGTCCCTCTATCTTTCTCCACCCCTCCCTCTTTTTCTCTCTCTTTTGCATTTTACACCCTGAGACTGAACAGGTGTTTATCAGCAGAGTCCAATGGTCACATCATGGTCACCTTACACCCTGCATCATTTATTGCCGTTTTCTTCCATGTCAGTTGGACAAATCTTTTACAGAGCTTTTTCAAAATAAAAGATTAATGCCTGTGCATTTTAAATCTCAAGCCACAGGTGCTGCACCCTTTTGGGCTTAATGTTTTATCAAGGAAGTGAGAGGCGGATCTTTTATGGAAAGTAGGCCAAACTATTATGAAGAGTACTGGCTTAGATGAGAACAATTGCTCCCCAAAACATGAAAAGCTCAATGTGTTCTATTAAAATAATAATTAGATAACTGTTCAGAGAGCATTGTAAGAAAATGTCACACCATCAAACAGACTATTCATATTCCATAGCTCCCATCTTTATGTCAATGTTTTTAAGGAGTTAAGGAGAAAATCCTCTTTATACTGTCAAGTTTATGTATACACCTTAAGCTATTATGAGAAGCAAGCAACACTGGCTGTTTGGCACCTGACTACCTCCGTAACCAAGAACGGATCCTGCAATGCTATAAACATTATATTTTATGACTGACCTGTTTGCCAAAGACCATTTTACAGCTCTCTGCAACAGTTACTTTGAGCTTTTGTGTTGGGACGGAACGTAATTAGTCTTTTAATGAGAAAAACAAAAGTGTACATGGTTTTACATGTGACGCATATGAAAGTGAAACATACCATTAATCTCTCTAGGTAAAGTACATATATAGTATATATCGAGAGGACTGTGCAATAGTGATTGTTAAAGCAGTACCCCAGCCCTAGACGGGCTTGACCTATTTCTTTACATTGACTTGGGCTGCTATGTGTACACTGAAGCTTAGAAGATAAACTGTTCATCACTGGCATGTGTTAAATGTTTAGTCAGTGTAATAACTGAAATACATTTCACAATACAACAGTCTAGACTCTAACCAATGGATTAGTCATGAGGCATACTCTAAATGTTTAATAGTTTCATAATCATATCATAGTAAAAAGACTGCATCCTTATGGCTAACAGAACCCCCCCTCCTTTGAAACTGGACCACATTAGTTTCAGATAAACTGAATGAGGAAAAAGTTGTATTATAATCAAGCAGCCAAAAGATAGCTAGTGGGTTTACTCTTACTTGGTTATCCATCAGACGTCAATGGGGTCACTGTGTTGTAAATCAGAACATATATGTATCTATTTTGGTTATTTTGGTGTGTTTTACAGGAACTTCTCATGGAATTGTGACAAGTCAGTCAGAATTTCTCTTGTGAAACAGGGACTATCCCTTAGGCCCTAATCTACGACAAATTCAAGTTGTTTTTTATGCGACAAATGCTTTGTCATGAGGACTTTCGGTCATGTTAGATAGTTAATGTGTAACATCCCACCTAACTGATAAGGCCACAATGTTAGCCATAATGTTCCATTGTAAAACCATCATGTGTACTCACTCAAGCCCTGTTTCAATACTGCTCTTCCAAGGCTCATTAAATTCATACTTCCTTCATTGCTCCTTTTAGAGATTAGACCAATGCAAGGAAGAATGGAGAAATTACATGATACACTCATAGAGTATTCAAACAGAGCCATACCTAAGTCATACAGGGTTCAAAAACATCCTTGCAGACTAGGGCACGTTTGTTCTAAAACGTTATATGACCACATAATTCAGATAAGGACTCAAACACAGACATGGTTCTTACACATTATATGACATTATATAGCTACAGTTAGGTCCATAAATATTTGGACATTGACACAATTTTCATCATTTTGGCTCTGTATACCACCACAATGGATTTGAAATGAAACAATCAAGATGTGCTTTAAGTGCAGACTTTCAGCTTTAATTTCAGGGTATTTACATCCAAATCAGGTGAACGGTGTAGGAATTACAATACATTTTATATGTGGCCCCCCCCTTTTTAAGGGACCAAAAGTAATTGGACAATTGGCTGCTCAGCTGTTCCATGGCCAGGTGTATGTTATTCCCTCATGGGAGTTCGTTATTTCATTGACAAGGAGCAGATAAAAGGTCTAGAGTTCATTTCAAGTATGGTATTTGTGTTTGGAATCTGTTGCTGTCAACTCTCAATATGAAGTCCAAAGAGCTGTCACCATCAGTGAAGCAAGCCATCGTTAGGCTGAAAAATCAAAACAAACCTATCAGAGAGATAAACATTAGGTGTGGCTCAATCAACTGTTTGGTACATTCTTAAAAAGAAAGAACGCACTGGTGAGCTCAGCAACACCAAAAGACCCGGAAGACCACGGAAAACAACTGTGGTGGATGACAGAAGAATTCTTTCCCTGGTGAAGAAAATCCCCTTCACAACAGTTGGCCAGATCAAGAACACTCTCCAGGAGGTAGGCGTATCTGTGTCAAAGTCAAAAATTAAGAGAAGACTTCACCAGAGTAAATACAGAGGGTTCACCACAAGATGTAAACCATTGGTGAGTCTCAAAAACAGGAAAACCAGATTAGAGTTTGCCAAAAAACATCTAAAAGAGCCTGTACAGTTCTGAAACAACATCCTATGGACAGATGAGACCAAGATCAACTTGTACCAGAATGATGGGAAGAGAAGAGTATGGAGAAGGGAAGGAACTGCTCATAATCCAAAGCAAACCACCTCATCAGTGAAGCATGGTGGAGGTAGTGTTATGGCGTGGGCATGTATGGCTGCCAATGGAACTGGTTCCCTTGTATTTATCGATGATGTGACTGCTGACAAAAGCAGTAGGATGAATTCTGAAGTGTTTCTGGCAATATTATTTGCTCAGATTCAGCCAAATGCTTCAGAACTCATAGGACGGCGCTTCACAGTGCAGATGGACAATGACCCGAAGCATACTGCGAAAGCAACCAAAGAGTTTTTTAAGGCAAAGAAGTGGAATGTTCTGCAATGGCCAAGTCAATCACCTGACCTAAATCCAATTGAGCATGCATTTCCCTTGCTAAAGACAAAACTGAAGGGAAAATGCCCCAAGAACAAGCAGGAACTGAAGACAGTTGCAGTAGAGGCCTGGCAGAACATCACCAGGGACGAAACCCAGCGTCTGGTGATGTCTATGGGTTCCAGACTTCAGGCTGTCATTGACTGCAAAGGATTTGCAACCAAGTATTAAAAGTGACAATTAGATTTATGATTATGTTAGTTTGTCCAATTATTTTTGGTCCCTTAAAAAGGGGGGGGCCACATATAAAATGTGTTGTAATTCCTACACCGTTCACCTGATTTGGATGTAAATACCCTGAAATTAAAGCTGAAAGTCTGCACTTAAAGCACATCTTGATTGTTTCATTTCAAATCCATTGTGGTGGTATACAGAGCCAAAATGATGAAAATTGTGTCAATGTCCAAATATTTATGGACCTAACTGTATACAAATGCAGTGCACAAAAGTATTTCCCAGACAACATAACATGAAAAACAATGGTTAAGTTGGGTAGGTGGGTCCTACAGACAGGACTTTGAACGATCAATAGAAGCTATTCTTCTAGCTAGTCTTTGATGATTATATATTGTTCTCTCCAACATACAAGTGGGAAACTTCTATGCAACACTTATCTACAGTTTGTCCTTGAAATTGCCACACGTTCATCATTTACCACTACCGTCAAAAAATAACAATGTGATGTTCTGTGATACAAGTGCACCTTTGAGACATTGGATGAAATGTAAATTAAAAAACAAGTCAACAAGACATTGCTTGTAGTGAGCATTTTTTTATTAACAATCCAAACCAATATCATAGTATTTAGGGTTAGAAAATTGTATGTTCCAAATCCTGATGATTAGTTCTATTAGGAGGTGAGACTTTGTTATGCATTTTGAAGGTGTACTGCATTTTGTAGGAAAAACAAATCAACTTTAGCCAGGGAAATAATAATAATAAAACATCCCTACATTCAAGGCAGTTTTTTTTTGTTGCTTTAAGCATAACAATTTCATGTCATCATGCCCAAAGCCAGCCCATTTCCAAAGGACGCCCCCCTCATGACAAAACAGTTGAACCAAAACTTTGGCAAAATACCTCAATGTAGGAATATACAGTACAGTAACTGCTGACTTTGACTAAATTCCTTAAAGATACAAGTACCTCTGAACCTAAAACACTTCCCTCAAATCCTATTCTCTGCATTAAACAAAAACAGGCCGTGACAACAACAAAGAAAATCAAATGTCACCTTCATGAATAAATACAAAACCCCACATGCTACCATGCTAACAAGAAAGTGGAATTTCTCAGGTGCATGCTAACGTACACACAGATGGAGATCGTAAAAGGTCATTAATTAAGCAGAAAGACACATTTCAATTTTATTTACAAGTACAATATGAATACAACAATGTCTAAATTTACTTTAAATCTAAACTTCAGTTAAAATATGAAAAAAGTTCATTCAAGGCCATCTTTGAAAAACCCTTATAGTTTGCGCGCCATTGTCAGAACTTAGTCCAAAACATTATTCCCCAAAACAATATTCATTTTCGGTATCAAGGGCTTTCCTTGGGATTCAGTATAGCCAGCCACGTCAAACTGCGGTTTGAGTTGGTTAAGTAGAGTCAGAGAATGAGTCTATCTTGAAGGGGTGTATTAGCACTGCCACGGCCCTCCATCCCTCCTTGTTAGGACTTGGCACCCTTGGACACAGCCAATCCGATGAGGCCCGCTAATCCGGCCACCCCTAGGCCAATTCCTCCAACGATTGCCATGCCGACCAGGCCATCTGAGTGAAAACAAAGCATTTTCAGCCATCATACATGTCTGATTCCTTTGGCTTAAAGTATACTGCAAATCCACCTAAATCAAAGGGCAAAGTGCCTAAATAACTTCCCTCACTTTACCTATTGAGTGACTTATAGAACATTGTCAATTGACAATGTCCAAATAAAAGTTGCTATATTATGTCTGCAGAATATAAACACAATTTAGACACACCAATTCTTAGGGAAGAAATTATAGATGTGAAAACATCCTAGCTCTCTGTCAATCTTGTTCTAATTTAACTTGATAGACATGGTCATGAAGCTATAGCGATTCTGTTTTTACAAAGAAGTTACAACTATGTCACTATTAAAATGACCCTGTCCCCAGTTACGTTTTGAATTTCTGACACATCCAGTTTCATTGCGTACGGCAACAATTGGAATACAGCCCAGCTGTATGTGAGTTCCCTCCTCACCTTTCTTCAAGGCCTTGTCTATGAGCTTTTCCAGCTCTATAGCCTGTTTGTTACCAGGTTCATTCTTTAGAAGGGTTCGGATGTACTTCAGGGCCTTCTCATACTCCTGAGGTGGACAGAGGGAAATGGAACAACACATAAGGAGAAAGAAAGAACATTTTACAATAACTGAAGATGATAAACAACTGAGGCCTGTTCCATAAAGCGAGTTTACCGAATAAGCCAGACTTATGTCAGTTAGTCTGACTCATTTCTAATTCATTCGGTTCCATAAAGCTAGCTCAATGTAGTTTGAACTCAGTTACTATGGTAACTTATGCTTCGAAACTAGCCTGGTCCGGGGCAGGCTAATTGTCAGGCTTAGACCGTGTTGTTGCTTAACCAGATGTTCCTGTAACACTGACCCAACGGGAAACAGATGATTTACCACGTACATTCTCATTTTCTTATTCTCATCAGTTCAATATACAGGCTACATTTATAGAAAATCAACTTAATAGCCTACAACATTTAGCCTAGTGCATTAAACAATGATGAACAATGATTTGATACACACCATAGCCACGTTAAACGTATGGCTATATGGTAGTTTGTGATTTCAAATGTTTATGCATCAGGCATAGCCCTATATCTCAATCTAAATTATCCAAGTATAACTATCCTAGCTATATAATTGTTAACAGTAGCTACACTACAATTGCAAAACAAACCTAAATGCATACATCTATCCTCCATTTTCCTGACACAAAAACCATGTTAAAAACTTTTGGCTATTGGATAATTTATTGATTAATAGTAGGCTATTTATTTAAAGCAATGTCAAAAAAAGTCAATTTAGATGTGTTTAGAGGTCTGTTCAGTTTTTTTATCAATGAAGTAAAGGTCTAAAAAAGGACCTCGACCTACGTAGCCTATTGTTCACATCAATGATGGTGTGTCATTTTATTTTGATGAAGCGGTGGATGAGGGAGCTGTCATAGTACACGGCTTAAAGGGAACGTTCTTTCTGGAAGAAGTCACGTGGCGTGTGCATTGCTTTTTGCCGAGGTGGATTGTATGATCCATGTTTTACCTCTTGGGCTGCTTAAGAATAGGGTGCACTCGCAAATAGCTTGACTACTTAAATCTGACTTAAATGAGTAGGAGTGCGTGAGCTGAAATTGGCCTTTATGGAACCGCTTTAGCCCCGCTTGACTAATTAAACTTATTCAAGTCAGGTTTGGGACTTTAAGTCCAGCTTTTTGAGCGGCCTTTATGGAACAGGAGAGGCAAGTACAACACACTACGGTCTGTAAATGTCATCACTGTAAATTGTACGAAGAGGTAACATAGACTGGTAAAGACAAAGGCCAAATACAAAACAAAAAAATATATATATATACAGTATATAGAAAATAGTAATATCCAAATTGCGTAATCTCTGAGTCCATTCCCCAATAGAGGCAGACTGAAGCAGAAAATGGCAAAACAATGACCGCCTGTTCCGTGTTCATATCTTTGATACAGAACTACGAGGCGGCAAAAAGGTGCAACATTCCCACCATGAACAGACTATGTCAAGGGGCTACTGTCAATAACGTCTGCAGGACTGAGACAGAAGGCCACTGTCTAAAAAGGTTCACACAATGATCTTTACCTTCAGTCTATAGTTGGCTACAGCTAGGTAGAACAGAAAGTCTCTGGAATCATCCTTCGATCCCTTTTGAACCAGCTCTGGAAAACACATGAAGAAACTCTTAAAACACAACATAGCAGGTTACAGATTGTTATAGAAGCCTATCTGAAAGTAACCATGATGGGTCTTAACGATGTGATGCATTCATTTTACTCCGTGAAAGACTATAATCCAAGGCCACAGAATTAATTATTTCTTCCACACAAATATTCCATGACAGAGTTGATTGTTATTTATAGTATGGCAAATTGATTTAGGCTAAAGTAATGGTCAAGAGAGACGTGTTGACATCACACAAGTGGCTTATGAGACCACAGGAAGAGGGAGCTCTCGTCATACTGGCTTTATGTATAGCAGTAGCCTGATTATTCAGTTTAGAATTTGAGCACACTCACCCTCCAACAGCACAATTCCTTTCTTGATGTCAGCTGAGTACTTGCTTCGTATCAGACACCATGCATACTCAAACTTTGTCTCTCTGGACACAGAGCCTTTCAACAGCTCACTGTTGTACTTCTTCTCGAATTTCTGAGATTTAAAGAAGGAAAATGTGAGGATTTACTACGGCTCCCCTGATTGAGACAGGGGTGACACAAATTTGGGATAACACACACAATTTCACTGTATAAATTAACAGTATACTTTACTGTAATTACGTAGTTGAACAGTATAATATATTGTAGTGGAGCATAGCATACTGTAGTGTACTGTACTACAGTACCGAGTATACACACCAGTGAACTAGTTTTAGCCTATGCTAATAACATTATATACATAGTGCATTGTTTAGCTAGAGATATAATATATCTCAATACATCATAGGCAATGATTGTCTGATAAACGTATTCTTGAATTATAATATTGATTGTGATGGCTACAACACAGACAGGTTTGAACACAAACAAACAATTAATGTGTCGTTTGTACCCGTTTCTGTCTCGTGGCATTACATTACAGTACGTCAGATAGCTAAACTAGATAGCTTAGCCTTGGCTAAAAATTGTATCACGTCGTCTTCTACAAGAAGATTACAGTGAGAGAAGATGCTCATTTTCATCCTTATATTAATTCCCATTATGTTTAAACATAACACACTTCCTTTTATAAAATTGAAGACTTGACAATAATATAAACTTACCAAAAGGTCCTCGGGGGCTACCAGATCACTCACAACAGCCTCCATGTTTCCGGAAATTTAACAGGGAAACACCCACTTTGTTGACGAAATATCGTAAATACCCAATCAGGAACAAGGCTACACACAGCTAGGCTACGATATTACCACATGATGAAATTGTGATGTGTCAGTCAGATATACATACTTTCTTTAATGATTTGAGACATAGAATAAAATTCAGTTTTCTTTTGCGCAAAATAATCTTACATACGAACAAAAATGACTCCATGTTTAAATAAGTCAAATAACTGAGATACATGTATCTATACTAAGGATCATCAGCTATCTAGCCGTATTCAGATATGATGGACAACTACAGAATGTTGTGGTAGTATTACGTTTGAAAAGTCTGTTTTGCATAAATGTATCTAGCCTAGCTACAGTTACTAAGTCAGTTCTTGGCTAAGTGGGCTGGGGAAAAAGCAAGGGGTAACAGTTCTTTGAGGGTTGTTTCTTTGTAGGATCCATCTGGCTTTGTCAAGTAGATAACCCAGTCTGTTCCAAACTGTGTGTGTGTGTGTGTGTGTGTGTGTGTGTGTGTGTGTGTGTGTGTGTGTGTGTGTGTGTGTGTGTGTGTGTGTGTGTGTGTGTGTGTGTGTGTGTGTGTGTGTGAGAGAGAGAGAGAGAGAGAGAGAGGGAGAGAGAGAGAGTTACTAGGCATGACAATGACATTTTACGCAGCTATGTAGGCCTAACTACAAACCTGTTATGATAAATAATAAAACCTTTATGTCACAGTCAACATACAATTTGACAGTTTAAAGCTAGAAAGATACAAGCACGTGGTTATCAGACTTGAGTACAGGTGAAGTTTTGAACGTTGATCTAACCTCCAAAAGAACCTGTCGACAAGCTCCACACGGCCCAACAAAACTATCTTTGATGTCGCTACAGAGAGGGGGGGGGGAAGGAGAGAGGGAGAAAAATATTCAATTAGTCGGCTAATTGAGAATATGTCCCCGTTTTATGTACATTTACGCTAAACGTTTTTGTTCTCAAATGTCATCTCACCATGTAACTGCAATGGCTGTGAATTGTCTGTGTCCCTCTACTATTGCTCTTTGTATTGCTGTTCGCTCTGCGCACACTGTGAGCCCATATGAGGCATTTTCAACATTACAACCTGTTACAATACAGATAAAGCACAGTGGTTATGTTACTTTACTTTGATGCCATAATATAACTCGGAACCACTGTTTACCTGTTACTATTGCGCCGTCTACCGTCAATATTGCAGCACCGACAGGGAACCTACTGTAGGGGCAATACGCCATATCCCGAGCTTGCAAGCATTTGGAAACCAGCTCACTGATTTTAGCGTCGTCTGTTTAAAACGGGATTTGGCAAATGCAAGGAAGGAAAGAAATTATCACAAAACTGCAGGTGTCAAGATACATAACCATCTTAACATTTATATTTAGCATGGATTAAGGCCAAGGTGAAGAGTGTGCTTTATTCTATCCTATACCGGCTGCAATGTAAGATTTTTGACTTGCCTGCCATATGGTTTGTAAATTTAGTCCGGGAGTGGAACGTCAGCAATGCGAATTGAGAGCCCTCTGAATTATATATTTTTTTACAGACTGGAAACACGTTCGGATTCACTTTTGTTTGCTGTGTCCTCTTGGTTTGGAGGGGACGTGTCGGTTGAGCAACGCTAACTTTCCCACCATTGGGTAACTGGGAGAATACGTCATTTTCTGAGGATTCACCAAGTAGTCATTTCAACTAGTGTCTAACACATGCAGCATATTTTTTTTATTTGAAAAACACATTTCAGAGAGAGTACAATGTCTCCATGACAGGCAGATGTATGTGGCCAGGATAAGTCATAGAAATGTTAAATATTTTAAAAACTATCTTAAAACATTGGCCAAATATGGAAGATAACCAGTAGACCTAAGTTAAAACATGGCTATTGAAAAAGTTAACAGCATGACAAGACTAAAAGGGAAGGAGTTAGACCCCCTTATTTTTACCATTTTCTACATTTCCATGTCAGTCTTTCTGTTTGGCTGTGGAGACCTGTCCAACAGCACACAACAGAAGAGACCTTTGCTACAGCTGACAATAAAGATCAGGAATGTGATGGTTTCCCACAATGCATTCCAAAATGCAAAGGTGTACAAGATTTTGCTACAATACAGCCCATCCTCCATTGTTGGGTCATAGTTGGGCTATATAGAAAACGTCCACACATTACCTGCAGAGATTGGATTCAACATGATTGTCATTGACTTAGATAAGAAGAGTAATCCTAAAATACATTTATAATACAGTACAGTCATAGTAAATAACATCCAGTTCTGCCTTTCACCACCAATTATTAATAGCAGGTCGTGGATATATGAGGTTGCTGCGGGAAGTCATTTTTGTACACAAATCTTATGTATGAAAAGACATGTTGTAGGTGGTAATCATAATGTTTAGAATAACAATCACAGTGAAGGGGAAAGGGCTGCCATATAAGACACAAAACAAGGATTCTAAGACAGTAAAAACAATAGCAGGGACATACCCACATTAAATCACAAGTGTAATATACTACATCATGTTACACACAGCCTGCTGTATCTGTCTTCACAATTGGTTGGTAATTTGTTTACATGCACTTGTGAGGATGGCAGAATATTTGTCCTTTAGAGAGAAATCTCAGGTAAGTGGGGAACCAGGACTTCTATCCTGAAGAACCCTCCGGAAAAGTTGGTGTCCCCTTATCCATGACAACCCTTCCATCACCGTCTATACTGATACTCTACTAGAGAAGAAAAAAAGAGGGCGTACAAGACAGCTGGACAGCTTGTTCACAGAAAGACAAGAAGGAAATCTCCCATTTCCTGTTATGAATATCAATGAATTGTCTAAAAACACTGAAGCACCTTCAAGCCTCTCCTTCAGTTTCATATGTTTTTTGGTTTGAGGGAAACAAATGGTGTCCCCTGAAGGCCAGTCTCACACAGATGTATAGAAGAAGGTACCCCCCGCAAAGAAGCATTAGGCCCACAGCCACCCAGCTGAGGTTAGTGAACCAGAAGGCAAACAGGTACACAGTTTTCTGGCAGTATTGTTCTCCACTGGTTGGGTTGTAGTTTGGATAATGTGTAGAATAGACCCACACAGCCCCTAAACACACAGAAACAGGATGTTGAAATGTCACATTGTGCTTGTATATTATTAAACATTAGTGCAACACAACACAAAACTATATATTTACATTTAGTCATTTAGCAGACGCTCTTATCCAGAGCGACTTACAGTAAGTACAGGGACATTCCCCCGAGGCAAGTAGGGTGAAGTGCCTTGCCCAAGGACACAACGTCAGTTGGCATGACCGGGAATCGAACTGGCAACCTTCGGATTACTAGCCCGATTCCCTCACCGCTCAGCCACCTGACTCCCAATATATATTTATTATGTTAATGTAGGAGTGGCACCCCAGGTTGTTGCTTTCTGTAGTATCCATTCTCTGTTCTGTGACTTTCACACGGATCATAATCCAATTATTGCACGCAGAAACACACACTCCTACATGCGCACCTGAGATGAACCAGCAGAAGTTGAAGATGATGATGAGGTAGAGACACAATGAACACATGAAGCGAAGCAGACTCTCATCTATCATTGCGGTCCTGATATAGATCAGTAGCAGGGAGGCCATAGACAACACGCCAGTCACTATCAGGTAGATAGGGATGTAGGGCTGCAGGGGACAGGTGTTCAGGTGCATGGCCCCTAGCAGTCATAGATGATGGGAGATGAGTAGGTTGTAGGTTACACATAATATAAGGCAGGAGTAAAATGCAAATGTCATTTGTTAGCTTTGTTATTAACTTAATTATGGTTTTATTTAGCCTAGCTATCTCATCAGCCTGACAGAGCACTTACATTAAATTCATCTTGATATGTTACATTTACTTGTATACAGTGTGGTAGTAGCATACTTGAAGGTGCAGTAAATACCTAATCCTAGAGCTGCTATCAAAATCATCCAAAGGATTATGTTCCCCACAACTGCGGAGAGAAAGGGTGAAAGAACAAAAGGAAGGGAGAGAGAAAGAGTTGAAGAGAAGCTTTGACCACAGAAAAGCTACTGTACTTTATGTTAAAATGTCAAGTAAAATATGTAGTATTTCATAATTAAAACATATTATTTGTAACATGAGAAGCTAATTACCTATGAATGAGACCACTACTGCAGTAAGTTCAGGACTGTTGGTACGAACCATCTTAATTACGTGTTAATGCCTAGTATCAAAGAAAGAAATCATGATTTTTTACGTCAGTTAAGATTAGTGTTAAATGTGAACACAGCGGATAATCCAGAACCTAATAACACAAATCACAACAAAAATGTATTAAATTAATCTGTTTTACCTTTCTTACACATGTAAAGAATGATTCTACAGAAATGTGAGTCTCTACTGAATCATGTGTTGTCATTTTGTATATGTGTGTATGTGTTCAGCCACAAAGTTTGCATCATCAATCAACCTACACTGTCGTTGAGAGAGGATATGTTGACATTTCCCCTGAAGTCTGAATTACTACAACACAGCACTTAAGTGTTGTTCATTCCAAATGTCTGCATGTACGCTGTCAACAACTGAACACTACCGGTGTAGGTAATTTCAAAAGCCCCTCTGACACACAAGGATGTCTCACAGGGTGTGTTGCTGGGATTAATGGGACATTCATCATTGATATACAGATGTTCTTCAACTCTGTGTTACAATATGTTATGATCAAACTATTACATTTTAAAAGATTGGTTACAATGTGTCTGAAGTTAAATCAAAGAAAAAAGTTTTTGTTGTGATATGCTTTTTGCTGGATACCACCTAAGCTTAATGTCAACAGTAACAGTGTCATTCCAAAGCCTAACCTTACCCATGTCACACCGAACCCTGAACATAATTTTCTGATTTGCCAAACTACTAACTATGATTGGAAACTATTGAAACTATCAACTATTGAAATTTATACTTGGGTGTCATGTACAGGTGTCAGAATATTATGTTTTTATTATTGATCATTTGCTGCATATAAGATAAAGTTCTAACACTCAGTAAATTAACACCAAATGCAGTTTGAAACTATAGAACAATTATCATTCAATTGAAGTTTGAAATGTAGAACATGTTTCTATGGATAAATGTGCTTTACCTTGTAGTCCACCAGTTTAATACAAAAGTACAATATAGCCAGCACAACCAATGCTAATCCTATCGGATATTGAATAACACTAAGAGGATTCTGACATTTTCTGTGAGAGTGATTCAAATTAAAAGGGGATTTGTTCAATTCCATTATTGGTATCCAATCCAAGTCTTTTGCCAACATTCCAATGTAAAATTCTAGATTTAATAAATGTTCTTACCTTCAATTAATATGGTCCAAATGAGAAAAATAGAGTGTGTCTCTTGCCTGTCTACAAAGATTTTGATGCCTTGAAGATGGAAGGTTTCACTGACAAACTACACATCACACACATTACAACACAGGAAGTGGGAAAGTTTGACATGTCTTTACTGATGTATTTAGTAACTGTGTTTGAAAGCAAGGTTTTAAAACAAGGTTTTAAAACAATGTATGCAAAAAACATTTGTGTACTGTCTCTCCCACTGACTTTCTTTAAATGATTCTCCATGGTAGTCAGAACATTTCATATCCCATGCTTAACTTTAAAAACTCACTCAAGTTCCTCTAACAACAATATATTTTACCTTGCTGTAAGCCTATCTTGTTTGTGATTAATGTAAGGTTGACAGAAATATAACCACAACATGTCATCTTTATTGTTATTCATAGTTTCTGCATGTTTTTGTATATACTGTATCTTTGTTTGTATAATTATGTTCAGTTTGTGCCTTACCTTGTCAAGTACAGACTAATAACTATTAACTAATAATTTAGTGTTCTTATACTTTGTTTTTACCGAGACTATCCTGTTACTTTTCAGTCCGGTGGTTTTTAAATATTATGAACAAGCATTGTAGGCCTACTTCACTGGCAAAGCTGATCGAAACTGGCCTTCGGTCATCGGACATCGTCACGACTTCCTCTGTGCATGCGCATAATCATCGAAAGCGCGGTTTGTGGGTGGGACAAGTTTCTTGCACCGATTTGTCCAATGAAACGGCCCATTCAACAGCAAATTGTCGGCAGTTGGATCTGCAGTTTCTACAGACATTGTGATTCACCAATCAAACACCGGACTCTGAATGAGGCGATTTCCTGTACAAGCTTCGGATTTCAGAGGCAGCAGAGGTTGTAAGGTAAGATCATTTAGCATGTACATTTATACTTTGAGGCGTTTATCTGCAGATGAATTGACCAAGGCGATTCATTGTATTATGTAATATCTCAACGTTATACCTGTACTGTATTGAAAAATGTATTTGAATGAATGAGGATTGTTACTCCAAGTTAATGCTAGCTAACATTAGCTCGTCACTCAAAGCTGGCTAGCAGTGTTAGCTAACGCTAGCTAGCTAGGTACAAGCCATGTCAGACAAGCGGAAGTGTTTACCCACTTTTGATAAACGGAGAACCAACGTTGCCTTAGCATGTACTCCTCTCACCGCTTTCAAAATTAATACATTTAGCTTTCTAGGATTATAGAACACGTTAGGCCAAGCGTGCCTTCCAGTTCATGTTTCAAGTCAGCTGGCCAACTATTTTCTGTCGATGATACTACACTGTACTATTCACAAACTCCCAGTGAGTCATGTAGCTAAATTTATTCATTTTCCTTCCGTGTTCATCTTATTGGTCCTTTCTAAATTAGGCTCTATAAACATGGTGAAGATATTCATTGGAAATCTCGCTCAGGAAGCAGACAAGGAGGAAATTCAGGCTCTCTTTGCAGAATATGGCACAGTGACAGAATGTGCCAAGTACAAGAACTATGCCTTTGTCCATATGGACGACCGCAAGTCTGCCACCAAAGCCATACGGACCCTGCACCTTCATAAACTGCATGGTCGACCAATAAATGTGGAGCCTAGCCGAGGAAAGAACCAAGCCCCAGTCAAACTTCATGTGGCAAATGTAGAGAAAGGCTTTGATGATGAGCTCCGTGCGCTGTTCGAAGAGTATGGCACAGTCACAGAGTGCGCTATCGTCAAAAACTTTGCATTTGTCCACATGTCCAACTCCGATGAGGCAATGGATGCCATAAAGGGCTTGGACAATGCTGAATTTCAGGGTAAGTAAATGCCCTCGTCTGTGTGGGATCCCTCTTTGTTCACTTGAGCCAGTGTAGATAACGACAGTCTTCCTTCCTAGGCAAACGGATTCATGTACAGATATCAAAAAGTCGACCCCGAGGCGAAGAAGAAGACTACCCACCTCCTCCAGACAGAGCAGGTTACTGGCCCCTCCATTACCCTGGGGAGAGGCCTGAGCCCCCATTCAGAGGCCGCCTTGGCTACCCTGCTCCTCCTCCCCCACCGCCCCCTCCCCTTAGACGGGCCCTATATCCAGAGCGAGCCTACGAGCGCGAGAGAGATGGTGGCTACGGGGTGGTGGATTACTACGAGAAGTACAGAGCTCGCCCTTACGGCCTTGCGTCCTATGAAGATAGGCGTATGGGATCCATCCCACCCCCACCACCTCCTGCCTCCGCCCTGGTCAGGGAGCGCCTCGCTGCGTCCTCTCCCCTCGACCCGTACGAGCGTCGCCCCATCCCCCCTCCCCCTCCGTCTTCGTACTACGCTCGGGACCGCAGTCCCATCAGGAGAGCCCTTCCTCCCCCTGTGTCCTCAGCTGGTAATGGCTACGCGTACGAGCGCTCCCGACTCTCCCCAGCGCCGATGTACGGCCCTCCTCGCCCCAGGGACCCCTACGCGGACAGGGTGCCTCCGCCTCCACCGCGCTACCCCTACTAGACAGACTTACGGGTGTTTGTGTAATTCAAGGTAAGACGCAAACAGCATGATGGGATCACCACTCATGGTTAGCTCGTTCATTTAGCACTAATGTGCCCATCAGACAGGTTCCGAGGCAGAAATGCTGGTTAAGGTTCCAGCGAGGAACAAGGAAATTTTTGCTTCAACATATTAACTTCAGGCTTTGTAGATTTACCAAATCTGCTTCACCTTAGAGCTAAATGAAAAATCAGTAGTAAGGTAGGCCGTAATGAATGCTGGACATTTTGATGTAACACTTGCGCGAGTAAAATGCGCTTGACTTGTGTGATTTGCTTTTCTTTCCAGGTTTAGAATATCTGACAAGATCGTCGTTGTCTCCTGATGCACGTGGCGCTATACCCCTTCTCTCGTCAGTGGCGGATTGCGTTGCGCTCGCCTGAGACTTACTGGAAGATACTGTATTGCTTAAACCGTACTTAAAAAAACGCTTTTATGTCTTCGGTTTCGTCCTTTTGCTTTAACTGGTTTGCCTTCTTGTTCTGCTTTTTCTTGTTCAGATTCTTTAACTGTTTGGAGTTTAGGGTTATGGCTGATGTAAAGACTATTTTTAATTTGAGAGAATACTGTTAACGACCATAAAATACAATGGCTTTCCTAATTTCCCTTTTAAATTGGGTAAAACTTATTCCGCTGTGACATGTACAAGATAATCGTTAAACAGTGTGTAATATGATATACAAAATGGGAAACAAAAAATTGCGTTAGAGAAATACAACACACAATGACTTGTGTAATCAATCTAACAATGTTAGTGGTGTAGTAGCGTTTTGATTTGCAACTTGGTTTTGGACGGTGTCTGCCGATATTTAAGATTTGCGACGCATTGTTAGCACAGCTATTAAACCAAACCACAAGTGTGATTTTCTTTGTCAAATTGTGTTAAATAATCTTGCGCAAATAGATGCCCTAAAGCGTTTATGTATGATTTTCTTTTCTTTACATATTGCTTTTGATTTTCACATTTTTAATAAACAGATATCTGATCTGAATCGACGTTTTAACTCTCAAATCTTTCTACGGTAGTTTTGACCTTTGCTGGCGGAGCCAGAATTGGCAAGAGCTGCAGCTCAATAAGAGACAGACAGTTCACTGTCCCAAAAATTACTTAAATATTGTCCATCTCCAACAATGGATAGTGTTCTTCACAGGAACATTGTGTATTGGCCATTATGCTCAAATCTTTCTTGCGAACTCTGATCTAAATTGCTTAATTGCAGTCCCTATCTCTACTGTTACATTCACACCACCTAGTCACTCTTCCCATTCCATTATTGATTGATTTCAAGTATATCTCCTGACCTAATCATGACCTGTCATTCTTCATATATTTTTTCTGAAACTGAACCTTGGTATATTTAGCACTTTCACTTTTTATAGGTTGTTAGAACCGTGATCTGTGGATAGGTGTCGTTGAAACACCGCAGGAGACAGCAGCACAGTGGTAAGTGTCAGACAGTGTAACCTCAAGTCAAACACATGCCAGAACAATATTCATGTGTTGAAAAGACTTTGTTTATTTGTCACAATTTAGCTGGGTAGTCTTGAATGTTGCTGGTCTTAGTGGCCTTATGATGTCATTGTTCCTCAGGAAACAGGCCAGTGCAGGCCTATGTACGTTGATGAAGGCAGGCCTAGATATTGTATCAGATTCATACCAAGGTATCTTCATTTAAATTGTTACTTTTACTGATTTCGATTAAATGTTTCCTGTAAATAGGCTTTTGTGGAAGATTAAAGTATCTGGTAATGACCTTCTGAAATGTACTTGTTCTGCAACTATTATTCCGATACATTGCTTAAATAAAAAAAATGCATTTCATTTTTGTAGGAGGATGCGACTGTCTATGATGCTGAAATGTCTGCTGACCAGACGTTTTGATATCTGAAGTCAAGTACTACCCTTAATTGGAAAACTACAATACAGTTTAGTTTTCCAGAAACAGCTTTCAAATGACTTGCATATAAGGGCTCATACAGTATGCCAAGATGAAAAGAGTTTCACAGTATGGGAACTAGAAAGCTTTTCTGGCTATTCGGACCTACAACTGTACAATGGAAAAGGCATCAACTGCAAAGATGATAGTACAGTAAAAAGGGCTATACAAATATTTTAAATACATTTGATTTGATATGCAGTAGCAGACCAATACGAACCAGTCTGGTGGTTCAAAACATGTTTATGAAAAATGTCCTTGCGCCTTACCCATAGTAAGCACAGCTACAGTACCTACTAAAGAGTAATGAAAAAAATGTGTTTCGGGATATGGACATTGTTTCCATACTTAACTGACATGTTGTCTATGTCTACAATTCACTGTTGATAATTGTACATGTAACTTTTTTTCAAAGATCATTTGAAGAAATGGCAATCAAAATAAACCAATTAAATTAAGTTGTGAGTAAAAAATATTTACTTTATTTCATATCAGTGGCTGATTTATTTGAACATCTGAATGAATGACTGATGGTCTTGAATTGCAAATTGGTTATGATGTCTGGATTTTTATCATATTTTACAGTAGATAATAAATGTCAATAAAAATAATGTATTCAGAAACTCTTCAACAATGCATAACTGACATTACAGGGCAAAAGTATTTTCAAGATTAACAGCTCCACACATCATTAGAATTAAGTTGGCTTACTATATCTTTACACAAGGAACTGCAATGTCAGAAGAACATCTGTCATTATCGATGCTAAGCAGTTGTCATGGTGTATAGTGTTTGCCCATTAGTGCTTATTGTTGTCTTATAGAATCAGAATTCGGTTTATTCGCCATGTATGTTATACAAACACGGAATTTACTGTGGCAGGGAGGTGCAAACTATACATTTACCAATCTTAAATTAAGTAAAAATACTAAAGTTTAACTATTTCTAAGAACTAAACAATCTAAGAATAAAACAATTTAAATATAAAATAAAATATATATAAAAATAAGAATAAAGAATATAGTTTTCTTAACTGCATTGCAGGAATAATACCATGTTTATAATTAATCAGACTACATTTAAGGGGGCCACAAGGGGGTCCAAGCTTGTTTTCACATGGACACTGAAAACTTGTTTTTGCCTAAAGCCTTCTCTACTGGTTACCTGGCTAGTAAGCAAGCCCAATCCTGCACCTCCACTTCCAGACGAGCCTGGGTCTTAACCCAGCTTCAAAACCTGCCCGACAGGTATACAGACCAGAGTCACTGACCCCAGTCGAAATAGTTAGCAGGTTGTTTTCCATTCCTAAAACAAGACGAGGGCTCATGAAAGCCATTCTGTTGGGTTGTGGATGTTGGCCGACATTTTTTAAACTTTTAAGACCTTAGAGGGTAAAAAAAAGGTTTTACCCTAAAGGGTCGGAACATGACGAGGGAGAGGACTTGCAGAAGTGTTTCATCCACCTGTAGATGAGGTAGCTCATAGACATATCTCATGAAGTTCTGTCTATTTATGATTGACTTAGCTAGGATTAGGGGTTGGAAAATGATCTGGGAATAGTGTTCTATGAGGTAAAACCCATGAGATTGGGTTTAACATGAAACTAGGAAATGTGATCAGTATCTGGTACTGTGAGTGTGTTGAATGCATTACATGTTTACAGGTAACTTGATCTATGAAAATATGGGCCACCAGTAGCCTTTGTCTTTTCTCAAAAGCAAAGAAACTGGTCAAACAGCAGAATTAATTATATTGGTTTCTTGTTAGAAAGCATAAAAAGTGATTACATAAAAAGTAAACATATTTGTTATATCTTTTTTTAATGATATTATAAAGCATATGAACATCATTTAATAATGCAAGAGTTGGTGATTAAATACTTTTGTGATAACAAAATTGGTTGCAGATTCATGTGATCTACATTAGGTTGGAAATAATTATTGTAAAGACAAACAATACTGATTAACAAAAATGTTTAAAGTAATACATAATGTGGGAGTGCATGATTCTCAATGTATATCTCTCTAATTGACAGTACACGCTACCAAATGGTTAAAATAAATAAGATACGTATATTATAAAAGTAATAAATAAGCCTCAATGGCATGACAATTCACAGTTTCTTCCTATTACTGTAGGCTACTTTCTATACAAGAACATAAGGCTCAAACAATGTTCATAGCAAAGACACTAAGGCATTTGTAAAAAAGAATATTATATTGTCCACACTGGTTGATATGACTTACGACTGGTAGATGAATGTTTCATCACACTCTAATGGTACATGAGTGCTTATGAGTTCTGCTGGGAAGTCATTACTAACATCATGGCCTAAACCTGTGTCCATAACCGGTGTCATGGTGGACACACCCAAACCCATTTCTCTAGAGGGTGGCACAGTCAGCACCCCAAACTCCACCTCAAAGCTCCCCTTAGCCTCACCTGGCTCCCGGCAAATCAGGATCTCATAATCCCCAAACCGGAGGAGGGCCTTGGCTGGAAGCTCTGCCCTCTCTAGGTAGTCCAACTCTGATCCGTTGACCATCAGACGTCCTTTCTGGCTTAGGTTCTGCACAGTGAAGAGCAGGTCAGGGCTTTGGGCAGTGCGGTAGGCCTGCAGGGATAGCTGTTTGCGTGAGACTCGAGGGTCGACCAGGATATACGTGCAGACCTTTTCGTCCCTGCCCAGCCTCAGGGGATCCTCAGCCTGGTGTTTGCTGCTGCAGTCCAGGGGAAGATGACAGTACAGGCCCTTGGAAGCCTGCTGGGGGTGGTACAACTGGACCTGAAGGCAGGTCATCCTCTCCTCAGTCTCCACGGTCTGCATCACTTCCATGATGGGGTTTGTGGTTGGAGCAACACTGTTCTCACTTCACCTATTAATGTTAATAATAATGTATTAAATTATTGCATTAGCTCGCATTCAGAAGAGAGAAAGCTTGAAGATAAAAAATATTTTGCACTACTTGTTTCTTTTTGCTCTAGATTCTTTTTGCACTATTTGTTTGTCCTGTTGCACTTGGTTGTCCTGTTGCATATATTTGCACGTGCACTTTCTGTAGAAATGTGTAGCTCTTTTAGTTCTAGGTAGTTCAGAAATACATGTTGTCTCATGTATTTGAGATTACATTCCAGACCCAGTCTGACCTTGTGTTGTTCTGTGCATCTGACAATAAAAGACTTGAACTATTTATGCTGTTTTATCTAGTACCAGGGTCCTGGAGGAACGCTGTATCGTTTTATTGTGTACTGTAGGCTACCATGTAGGCTATGATCGAAACGACAATAAAAGCCACATGACTCGAAAGTCCATTATTGCCACACGTCAACGTTTCATGTGTAACTTTCACCAACTGAACGGGTTTTCAGAGGTTAATAAAATACCTGAAATCTAGGGTTCACAATACAAATACATCAGAAACACAATATCTCGACAAATAATAAGTGCGATTTAAATCCAACAAAAGCATTTTACCATTTAGTCCTTCCTTTTCAAGAGCAGAACTTTCTTCGCGGACAAAAAGCAGCGGACTGCGGTGTAAGTAACGGGAGCTCAAGGTTATTGTCGAAGTGCAGAAAAGGATGAAGGGGAAGTTTCGTCAGCGTCCACAAGACAAGTCCGGAATTTCCCTAGTTTGTTTTTATGGTAAAAAAACAAGTGGTTTCACTGAAGTCTTGAACCCAGTTAAACCCGAGATTCTCTTATTTTGTTTTGTTCAGTAGGCGAAAGTGGACGTTGGTTTGTGGTTAGTAGGATACGATACTTTCCAACAATATCCTATGTCAGCGTTTAATTATTGTTGCCTAGAACGAGTGTCTCTTGGACACCACATTACAAATAGGCATAGGCTACGGAAGCTCAATGCCAATCAACATGCTCTGGGAAAACTGATTTTATTTGCAGTGAATCCAAACAGGTTAGGCTGTTCGACCATGACTTAACAGTGTTTATTACACCATGATCATTGGCCACCTGTGTCCTACGGTAGGTTGCTGCTGCACATTTCCTGTATTTAGTCATGTGGGGATTTTGACAATAGGTGTGTGTATTCGACTTCATGACGTCGATAGCCGGCTGTCCGCGCCGCCGGCGCTGCATGAAGTCGAACACACCTAAAACCACAGTTTGAGCAATCACAGAGGGCCGGGCTCCTAAGGAGAATAAAGACCTCCCTCCCCCACCTTGTTATTGAATGTGGTTTATAAATATCACTAGATTGGCATTTATGTAGGCTACATAAGGGTGTTTAGTAGCGATCCATGCTTCTTTCTCCAAGTCTGCCCATAGCCCTAGGCAAGAACAGGCCTACGTACTGGGAAATATTATGAATGTAATTACGATCCAACTTCTTCATCATTCTTTCGAAAAATAGGCTAAACCTTTCTCCCCCACGTTGTTGCTCAAGTCACGACATTTCAGTAGACGGGAAGCAGGCTACTCTGATTACTGTGGGCCTACTCGAAATCACCGTGAATTATGTTTTGGAGAGGCTAGGAGTTAGGAACGTCAAATTATTGGCCTATACATTACTGGTATGGTTATTTCCAGAGCCATAGAAAATTGTAATACAATCTCTGGGGGAAATGGGTGGGGCGTTGGGTTTTTCTCACTCCTGTACAGTAGGTGGCGGTGTTTGCACATTTGGCTGCGATCGATCCGCCGTTCAAACTCAAGGATGATGACGAAGAAGAAACTGGAACGGGGAAGAAGAATCTCCCCTACACACATCACTGCCCATACATTAGTCGTTCGACAACAGAGAGTCTGCAAAGCCAAACCGGTGAGTGTGCAATTTCGGGTAATAATATTCGACGTCCCCTAACGATAGATAAGCCATTTAAAGATAAATATCTAACTACAAACCCATCATTAAGGGACAACTACCTATGTTATTTCTACGCTACATGTTTAGCACAATGGGTGTATGCAGCTAAACGAAGCTAACTGCTAGTGCTAGCAGCTGATGTTAGTTGGCTAGCCATGGTCAGTTGTCTTGCTCGGAATTTAATCTCGTTTAACCTCAGCCTAAAATGATCTCAAATATACCCATGCTAATAAGTCTATGTGGTAGGAAGATAACAGTGTACCTAGAAATACTTAGTTTCCCTTTACAGTAGCACTAGTATTATAGAAAGTCTAGCTAGTCGACCAACTCACATGTTGTTGCCGCACTATGCTAACCAAATAGCTAACATCCTGTTTAGCCATCGTCGTTAGCATACATTGATCATGTCACTGCTAGTTACAGATTAATTTCATTTGGGAGGGGTGTGGGGATGTTGACTGACCAGTAATTCAAGTCTGAGTGGTAGAATGATTGATGCATACCCGTCACACCAGATAGCTATTATTTAGTATTTACTGTTAGCAATAGTATTCACTGTAAAGTTAACCAAGTAGTCTTATAATGCATTTTCTGTGCTCCCTAGTTACAGGCACAGTAAAGCACATTTACCAGAATGGTGAAGATCTTTATAGGGAATCTCCCACGGGAGGCCGACCAGGAAGAGATCCAGGCTCTTTTTTCCCAGTATGGCACTGTCACGGAATGCGCCATCATCAAGAACTTCGCCTTTGTGCACATGGACGATCGCAAAGCCGCCACGAAAGCTATCAAAAGTTTGCACCTCTACAAGTTGCATGGCACTCAGATCAATGTAGAGGCCAGCCATGGGAAGAACCAAGGCTCTGTCAAACTTCACGTTGCCAACGTGGAGAAAGGTTCTGACGATGAGCTTCGCACTCTGTTTGAGGAGTATGGCACGGTAACAGAGTGCGCCATCGTCAAAAACTTTGCTTTTGTGCACATGGCCAACTCTGAAGAGGCAATGGATGCCATAAAGGGCCTGGACAACGCTGAATTCCAGGGTAAGAAATGGGGCTATGATGTAAATCCATGCTTGCTTCCACCTATTTCATACATCAGTTTTATACATTTAGTCATTTTGCCCCTCTCTTTCTCCCAGGCAAGCGTATCCATGTCCAGATATCAAAGAGTCGCCCCAGACACGAGGAGGCTGAAGAATACCCACCTCCCCCTCCCGAGAGAGGAGGCTACTGGCCCCCCCGTTACCCTGGTGAGAGGCACGAGCCTCCACCCCCAGGCTACCTCAGAGGTCGGCTAAGCCACCACCTCCCCCCCCACAACCTTGGTTACCCAGCCCCCCCTCCCCCACCCCCTCCCCCTAGGCGAGCGCCTTACCCAGAGCGTGCCTACGAGCGCGAGAGGGATAGCTACGGGGTGGTGGATTACTACGAGAAATACAGAGCTCGCCCTTACGGCATCTCGGCCTACGATGAGAGGCATGTTTCCGCCATTCCCCCACCTCCGCCTCCCCCTTCCGCCCTGGTCAGGGAGCGCCTCATGTCCTCAGCTCTCGACCCGTACGAGCGTCGCCCGCTCCCCCCTCCGTCCTCGTACTACGCCCGGGACCGCAGTCCCATTAGGAGAACCTCTCTCCCCCCTATGGACCCCACAGGTAACGGCTACTCCTACGAGCGTTCCCGCCTTTCCCCCGTCTCTAGGGCGCCGATGTATGCCATGCCGCGTGCGAGGGACCCCTACGCTGAAAGGTTGCCTCCGCCACCACCTGCCCGCTATGCTTACTAAGCGTGATGGCTTCTGAAACAAGGTGAGGATAGGCCTGAGCTGCAGTAGTTCAAAAGGTTAGGATAGAAGGGTCTCCCAAACCATGACGTTAGTGTGCTTGATTTCGCATGCTATGTACGGTTGGGTTTCGGCCACCATCTATCCTACATAAGTACCTCCTATCAAATCAGATGCGATTTTATCGCCCTCTGAGGGAAAACAAGCGGCTGCCATCTGCACCAACGCCAGGGTCAGATGATGTGAACGGAACAGTCATGCCCAGAAAGAAGTCAAGATTTCAACGATGTCAGCATTAGTGTGCCTTTAACTAAATAGACATGCATCTATGGCCAAAATGGCTTGTTTGTGGGGAAACAGAGCAAATTGATTATGAGAAACTGGCAAAGTAAATCAAACGGGTAAACTTAATTTGAGTTTGTTTGAATTGAAGGACTATAGTCTGTGGCTAACTGCAGTACTTGAATCTGTTCAAAATCTGTCTTTGGTAGAATGTAAACGGCAAGGAGAGAACGCTGCCTCCTTGATGCATCGACAGGCGGTTGAATTGTGATTTGCTCTCTTTCCAGGTTAAAACCGTCTTGACAGGATCGTCGTCCGTCTGCGTCGTCCCCGTCTCCTGATGCACGTGGCGCTATTCTCCCCCCTATCGTCTGACTGAGCGCGTTTCGTTCTCCTGCAGCACTCACAGGAGGATTTGCAATGCGGACCGCATTTTTTCGTCTTTATACAGAAACGGAAAAAAAAGTACCCGTCATGTTTTGCTGATTTTATTTTGATTGATTTTTATTGTGCTGTAGGTATGTTTTACTTTAGACAAACCCCAAGTCGACGTATATATATTTTTGCCCCCGTTCTAACATTCGACTTTTGATTCTGTATGTGGCATGATAAGGACTGAACCATTTAAAGTAAAAAGTAAAAAAATTAAAACACAGAATGTGTAAACCGGAAATACATCACTGTATCGATGAACACGAATAATATTGCAAATCAAACTAATTCAGTTCAATGTAGAATTATGGTCGCGGCCTGCGAAAAATGTAAACATCGTAAAAACGAGTTTTAAGTAGTTAAATTTGTTAGTTACAAATATTTGTCAAGTAGTTACCTCAAGGCGGTAAATTGTACTATTCTAATGGAAGTGGAATGGGATGTTTTTAATAAAGTGCTGAAATGTGCATTCATATCCTTTTTAATCTAGTCCGTTGAAACGCAACTGCAGGACGTCTGCCTTCTATAAAATGTAGTACAGATTCGTCCACAGGACTTGGAAGTAGCCTACTATTGGCTTGCTCAATGGCTCAATTTCTTGTCGGTTCTCAACCTATCCTACTTGTAGTGCGCACACGTTTTTCTGCCATCATAAATATTACATCCCTCATCATAATATCCTGGAAACTTTGACCACTCTCAGGAATCATCTCTGGAGAGATGCTGTTAGACAACAATGCCGGCAGGTGTTCTCACAGGTAAGTCAGGATGAGCGTAAACTGTGCATGAACTATAGAAATAAGTATGTGATTATTAGGCTGTCTTGGAGGGATTCTTTCATATTCTTAGGACAGTTTATTTTTTGATGTGCTGTCACTGATTTGCAATTGACTAGATTAATATCTCTAATTTAAGCAGATTGAGTGTTATAAACCCAAAATACAGGTGTCATCTTAGTATAGTTGCCGTTGATTGCTGTGACCATAAACTGGACATTTTTACATTAAAAATAGACAAGCCCTCAGATCAGAGGTTGATTTTCCTGTTTGAACAAGACCTTTAATTAATCCCTGAGTCTGTATACTTTAATATCAAATGAGCTTGGTAGTCGTGGTCATTCTTGGTATTCTGTAGGCTACAGCTCTTGTGGACATGGTTAATTTAACAAGTTTTAATGCAACATAGCTATTGGTTGTCAACTTAAATAAATGAGTCAAGTGATCCCTGAGTATGATTCCTTTTTGTTAATTTTGTAGCCTAGCACTGGGCTACAACTAAGAGTATAGTAAACTGAACTGTGGAATTATGAATGGTGAAAATTACAAATGAAAACAACAGACTGATGAAGCTCTAAAATGAAATCGAAGTAATATTTAAAATTCAATCAATACCTATTGGTTTCATAGAAAATTATTTCTTGATTAGTTTTAGTTTTTTCCAAAAGAATCAATTGAAGTTTGGATCATTTAAATGTGACGCAAATTACAGACGGTGACAACACTTTAATCGTCTTTGCCAAAGATGCCAAGGATTCCAGAGTTGACAGTAAAGTACCTGTAGCCTAATATGAGCAATGCTTTGTAAACATTTCCTTTTATCTTTTCCTGCAATATCACAATTCAATTTTTGTAAGAACAACACAGGAAAAACTGTTGCAGGGGTTTCTACCAGTCTAGCTAGCTACAAAACTGTGATAGATTTGTAGCCCGTTAAATTACACAAGCGCACACCAGACGAACACATCTGCAAAGTTCGCTCAACTGCTCTTCCTAAAACAAGGGCGTCTTCATTTTGCTTCCTGGAGAGCTAGGTATCATCAGAACCATAGGCTGCACTTTATATAATGGTCAGAACCATTAAAAAAGACACTTGTTTGGGTATTGACAGGAAGTTGGAAGCTACGTGCATCTAACCAGTTGATGTAGTTCATTTGCTATTGGTCCATGTTTGCGTTGCAAGCATAGTTAGGGTGTTGACTGCAAAAATGGCGCTAGTCCAGCTGTGGCTACGACGTTTTTGTTAAATCTCGGGTAATCCTCCAAAAATGTGTTGCAAGCATTGGGACCGATTAGAGACATCAAGAAATGGACACAACGGACACCATATGGATACACGTCCTTGTATAGCTGTTCAAAGCCATGCTACAATTTTTGTAAAAAATCTCATAAATAAGCAATCCTTTATTATTTCAGGCTTTCAGTAAAAATAGGGTAATTCCCCCAAAATGCTGACATTTGGTGTTCCTCTAACATATATCTTATGTTTGGAATTAACATGCTGTTTATACATTATTATTAAATGGGTATTGTTGTGAGCCAGGGTTTTAATAATAATAATAATAATACAAATTAAAAAAAAACACTAGCGTTTAGTCAACTCCACCAATCCAGCAATTCTGACTAAGTCATCAATTAAATAGACCTGTAAAATCATATTCTTAACATATCACCTTTATTATAAAGTCAGCATTGTCTTCTTACTAAAACTATATAGAAATGCAATATATATAAAAGAAAATTGCTGATTGATCAATACAATACTTCCCTTATTGTAATGTAAGTCCAATCCAATCAAACCACATGTGCTTCCATTACCTTCACCACATGGTGAGTAAGCCCCTCACAGCAAGAAGGTCCTGGGTTTGATTCCCGCATGGGGCCTGTCGGTGCTCTGCTGGGCCTATTTGCGGAGTTTGCGGAAAAAACATTGTAACATGCAATCCCAATATACAGATAACATGCAGAACAGATCGCTGGCCAGGACAAGGGTGAGCACTTGGCCCCCAGGCGCTCCTGGCTGCCCTGGGAGAAAGGACAACAGGATAGGAACATTTCTCCAGTGGAAGTTGTGAGAAGATCTAAGGATTCTGCTTCTTTTAATGGCCAACCTTAGCCCTAAAAGTAAACCCTGTTACCGTCAACCAATCATCAACCCTGTTATCGTAGTAGTCAACACTAATATTATATTTGAAAATATTGTATTGCAATTCCTACTTTTGACCAATAACATGTACTTGTTTTTATTTGTGTGTAAGCGGTCATCCAACCTGAAATTTTTTATTTGAATTCTCCTGGCATGTATATCTTTTTAAAACAATATTTTGACATGCAAAATGTAATTCAATGGCATAATCACTACAAAAAAACGTAACAAAACAATATTCATAATTTGCCAATAAACTCAGTTTAAAAAGGGACAGTTATGTATGACAGTTTTGAACTGGTCATATGTATTAAAATCTATTTAAAACGTTTTTGCAAGTGTAACATTACATTCACAACAACATGGGTGGATCCATTTCTGTTCAAGTTCCCTAACCGATATTTTTGTAATGAAAAAATACTCTTGATTTATATTTTGTTTAACATGGTTTTCCCTACATAGTAAGTTAAAACAGACTGGATGCACATCTCCTCTTTCTTCCGCATTGATAAATAGTCATTTTTTTCTAAACCATGTCATTGTATTTTCACCATGTTAAAGAAATAGTATTTGAAGTTGATTGCATGACACTATTACTCGCAAATGTGTCTCTCACTCCCACTGTCTCACTCCAGAGTAAACCACATCCATCTCCATAGTTTGTCTTGTCCCTGTCTGTTCTCTCCTGTGGATGTTCACAGCTGCATAGTTCAGCTCTTCCTCTTCCTGCAAAGGCAAAAATGTCAGTCAGGGAAAAACGTTAGCTCTTTTGGCAATATATGTTGTGAGCGTGTGGGTAATTATTTGACTTATGACAATACACCGTTCTAAAGAGTATCACAAGTTATCAGTGATTACTTTTGGGTGAAGTGGTGAATGAATAAGTCATACCTCAGCCACATGGCTGGATTGGGACGCTGTAGCATAGGGACCCCGATTAGTTTTTCCTGCTTGACAAAGACATTTCTGGTTAAGAAATACAATACTTGTTCTCAACTGTCCATGGGTCAGTATCTATATCTAAAGGTTTTCAAGTTCGATTGCCTCAAAATAATTAGGACCTAATAATTGTATTTCGAGGTCAAATCATTTAAGTCTTCAGACTTGAGTTCACACCTCATGAAGGCTAGTATAGTGGATGCAAGATGTGAAAGCATAGGAGAGGTTTGTCTTACACTACCTTGTGAAGACACCTTTCTCAATCTTACACTGATGAGAACAATGACGATCAAGCTCAAGATGTTTGACATTATTAGGGCGAGGAGCATTGGGTCTGGTTGAGAAGATTCTGTGATTTAAAAGTAACTATTAATGCCAAATGTAGTCATTAAGGATGATATAATTTTGCCAGATTCTTTTGAATTGTAACAGTGTTATGAGTGAAAGTGAGGTATGTTGGATTTAGTTCTAGATCATTAACTGAAAAATCTAGCCTCCAAACGTAATTGGAATTACACATTACCTTCAATGTTCAGCCTGGTCCCATTTCCAAACAGTATCTCCCCACATGAGGCCACAGCACAGTAGTAAGTCCCAGCATCCGAGAGGCTGAGGTTCCTCTTGGGGAGGTTGTAGACACAGCTCTCTGTAGCAGACCCAGCCTCAGGGCTCTTCTTACACTGATCACTCCTGCCTCCATGGGTGTAAAGGATTCCTGGATAGGATTCTCCTGAGCTATGTCTGAACCAATAGACACTGTGTTCTCCAGGACAGGTGTCAGCATGTATTGTGCAGTTCAGAGTTACAGAGCCTCCTGGCTGGATGGACTCAGACACTGGCTGCTGGACAAGATGCTGGCTCCTGGTATCTGCACCTTCAATTTACAGGACCAATGAGCTACATTGGATGCCAATTCAATTATTGCAAGCTCGTCATAAATAAGCTGAAATATACAGTATACAATATGCACAAAGTCATCAGTACTTACCCTCATGCGTCAAAAAAACTCCACGACCAAAGGTTATTTCATCATAATTTCGTACAGCACAGTAATACATTCCAACATCGGACATCCCAGCATCAGTAATGGTCAGAACAAACCTATTCTCCTTATTACTGGACTTGTACCTGCTGTTGTTTTCGAACTCCCCCGAGAATATAGGCTCTTTAGAGTTTAAATAAAAAGACACAATAAATACTGGTGCTTCTCCAACTGTAAGCTTGATCCAGTAGTCAAACACACGATCCATTGTGATCAGGCACTCCAAATCAACTGTTTGTCCTTGACTGAAGGTCTTCACAACATCTGGCTGAACGATTGAAGCACATGACAATGCTGAAAAGAATGAATAGAATAACATTTTATTAATGGCATGATATTAAACTACTTAATAAGTTTAATTAGGACTTAATTTAAAAAGTGTAAATCAGGTATGTAATAAATCTCTAAAACTAGAATTTGAATTGGATGCTCCAAATTGTAAAATCAGCATTCATCAGTCAAATCTAAAATCAGTATCAAATACAAGCAATTTTTCACATCGGTTGCATTCCACTCCATCTCCAAAATCAGTATGAAGGATTGCATCTATTAACAATACATCAAAACAATTCAATTAAAGATCCAAACTCCTTACCTGCTTTGAATAATAACAGAGGGTGTACAGCAGACAGTTTGACCATTCTTCAACTTTCAGGATCCCTGCATGTATACTTAAGGTGAAAACATACACTTGTCGAGTCACGGGGGATTCCTTTTATACATACTGGGGATGTAGAGAACTGTAGGCAGTCTGATTGGCTGATATGAAATTCGTAAAAAGAGTGTGAAAAGGTAAACTTGCAACACCGTCGTTATGTCTTGGTCGATGAGATGGTTAAGCCATATGTAAATTAAACATCTATATGAAGATTGTGTAAAGTTTATGAAGGTTGTGATCATTAGCATTAGCCTACCAAAGAGCAAGCATACTGGGAGCTCACATCATGTGAAGCTTAGACATTTACAGTAGCTTTCCCCTCCCAATTAACATCCAAAAGTCTAAGCTATTTTTCTGACAATTGCATTATTATACGTGATGACCAATAGAGGGCCATGTTCTGTACCTTACTGACTGCCATGTTTACTGGAAGAGTTCAAATGTATATCCTGTGTTAAATGAAGACAATATAAACACAAGAGTTACAAGTAAATATTGTTGTCAGCTACATGGATGATATCAAGTAATTTAAATTGATATCCAGGGTTCTACTGTACTTTAGTGAATTAAAATATGTATAAGTGATTTGATGAAGTAGCTGTAGGTGGAAATAAATTAAGTGTTCAGTGTGGTCTGCCCACCTCCCATCCCCAATAATTGCAAATGAAATACATACATATATACATACGGCTCTGGAAAAAATTGAGAGACCACTGCACCTTTCATTTTTTTTTTTAGTTGAGAAGGACAATTTTGAGTGAAACAGAAGGCAAAATTGTCCTTGTACCTGGTCCATGTCCTTTTTTTTAATGAAAGAAAAAGGTGCAGTGGACTCTCAATTTTTTCTAGAGCTGTACATGCATACATACATAGTCAAATACTGTTTGATACCAAAGATATTATGCAACGTTTTTTATATCAGAGTGGATGAAATTATGTAAATTTAACTGCAACACAAATCATACTTTCTTAAACACAAAAAGAACAATGTCCAAACAACAAAGAGATGGAAATGTAACAGACCCAAGTTAGCCTGTGACATGGAAACTTTCAACCACGACAAATTTGTTTTTTTCCACACCCTTCTCAAACACTACACACATGCGAGGAAACCGAAACTGTATAAACGGTAGCAAATGCATAAGATGAGACCGCAAGGAGTACAATGACACTGCACACACCCAACATTTCAGTTTAGCTGCATTGTTTAGAGATATAGTCACCACAAGGCTGCGATAATGTGCTATTGCGTGTAACATGCAATTACGAACTGAATAAATATTCTCTAGAATCACACACTTATGAAATTATGAAACAAAGACATTATATTACGTTTAGATCTAGGGGCCAACAGTAGCAAAACTGAAACACCATGGCATCATGATTGACAAATTAAATTGACCAACTGTTCCAAGTCCGAATGGTTTTAGTTGAGCCAGATGCCTTAGTTTAGGCCTGTGTGTGGTAGCTCTTGATGCAGACATGCTAATGCACAAACCCTTTGGTTTTGGTCAAGCAATCTTAGTGTGATGCAATGGAAACTTTTTCGAGAGTAGTGCGTGTGTGGTTTTGATGCACTGTGAGGTGTAGCGAGAGTGTGGTTAGAGCAGAAGGGCAGTCTTCCTGTGAGGAGGGCTTGTTGTCATTAAAGAATGCATTACCACAGTGGAAAATAAGTAGGTGGGTGGCATCACCTAAACAAACACATTCACTCTCACACACACACACAAATGGACAGATAATTAGGCTGGAAGTGCATCAATAACATCTTATTGCTGTAGAGTAATTGTGAATGACAAGGACTGATAGGTTAATAAGTTGAGAAAATGAACTGCTTTAAGAGTCTCAGTGATTTGTCACATGGTTTCAGGAAGTGTTAAGGTCACATGCTTTTTACTGTGCATTGTATATGTGGACTGTCTCACACACCAGTACTTCTGAATACCCCAAACGAAAATGTGATTGGCTGGATTGTGACCTCAGTAGTTCTTACTCAACACTGAGATGCTCCTTTCTCTCATACTAAAGGATGTGACATAATAGTGGATCTTCCCCTGCCTTGAACCCCAATCATTAGATTGCCCTCTGTCATTCACATCTTTTCTGTCCTCCTTGGCTACTTTGGTCCTAAGTTAAGTGCTGCATAGTCGATCTGCATGCTGATCATGATGAACAGATTCAAGTCAAACTATTCAACAATGCATCCAGTGCGTTAAGCAAGCGAACAGAACCAAGCATCTGTCCCATACACGGTTCTTATTTGTGAGTCCATAGTCAAATTCTTGCTTGGCCTTCTTGTCACACTCAACTTAAAACATGTCTAATAAAGCATGAACAATGCCAAAGAATATAGAAAGACAATTGGGAATCGAGGGCTCATCATTTGGAGCTGGACATCTAAAATGGACATAGGATGGAGACAGATAATCTTTGCACGGCTTCATTGAGACCACATCAATTAACAGCTGCACAATTGTCTTATCTCTCCTCAGTACTTCTTATGTCAGTATAAACTGTTTTTAAATTCCAGCAACAAAAACAAACATATGGTTGACATAAAATGAAGAATACAGAGATGTGAGTTCAACCCAGTCCCCCAGAATATCAATCTAGTCATGAAAGTTTGTAGTCAGAGGCACAGAGAGAGAGAGAGAGGCCCGTTTGACCACAACAGACAGTTAGATGCAGACAATCTGTATTTCTTTGTTATATGGGTCACATGCAAAGCCTTGTTGTGTATACACTTATCCAACCACACTGTTTTCTATATGTTTTAGGGTAGCCAACTGCACACCCCCTAGAAACATTGGTTTCAAAGATAAAAAGGGAAAAAGCTTTGTAAGACAGCATCATAAAAGAGGAATTAGCCTAAATGTTGACAAATGTGATAAATTGCTAACATGCATGGTACATGCGCTAAAACAATATGTTTATTGATACATTTTCAAAAGGCTATCCCTGAAGGTAGCCACACAACTGACAATTCATGCCATTCAAAACTCATGAAGTTTTCTTAGCAGTTCTGCACTTGAGCTAAGACATGGGGTTTTCCCCATCCCCCCCTCAAGCTCAACCCAGTGTGTATAAGCTTGAGGGCCTGGATGTGTGTGACACGGTCTCAGTGGATGTAGCTCAACTCACTAAGGCTTAAAAGCAACATTTGGTTGCAACATTTGCTTTGCTCTGGATAAGAGCGTCTGCTAAATGACTAAATGTAAAATGTAAATGACTAAATGTAAACATTTCAATGATGGCTTAACAAGTGTCCCCTCTAAGATCCACCTCTAGCTTTATCATGTCATTGCAGCATCCATCTCTAGTCTCCCAGTCTCTCATCGACTCCCTTCCTCCTCTTGAAGGTGTTGTTCAGAGTGTTAGAATCCTCATACTGTGGGTTGTCAAACACACACATACACAAGTGATATCTACTGTGCCATTATAATGCTATTATATCATAATCATATCTTCTGATATCATGACTGTTTGTTATTATCCCATTGTCTTGCTTATCTTGCTATTGGTGACATGTGAAGACATTTGGTGCAAGAATAAACTTTCCCTACCAGTCATACATAAGAAGCCAAGTTCTCCCTTGAGTTCACATGACATAATATACATTTTTATACTGTTTCATAACCGCGTAAAATTCAATAGTCTCCATAGAAACATGAACAGGCAATATTTCCTATTGTGGTTGGACGCTGCCCCGTCGGCTGATATAAAGAAGCAGCATGAGGATGGCCAGGAGGAGGACAGCAGTCACACCATCCAGAATCAGGACCAGTGGAAACATACTCAAAGTTGAGAATGGCTGGCTCTGTTCCTGGAACTAACCTTGGCACCCTGGAGGAGGTGTCAGAAACAAGGACACAGTCCAAACTACATTCCATTATGGCCTGTGCCTCCCACTCCCTCCATGACATATGGAAAGTGGAGTGCCTTCAGCGATAGACTGATCGCCCCACCGTGTCACAAGCAGCACTATTGGAAGTTTCTTCCTGCCTGCAGCCTCACAGTGAGTCTGCTTGTGGGGCACCGCTCACCATTCACACTGTTTACGCTCATTAGCTATCCGTCTGTCTGTAATGGCTGTAATTCCAGCCTAGGAGGTAAGACAGTCAGGAAAAGGATTTGTGCTTTTTATCAAACCATGCAACAGGATGTAGAACTTTTTGTGGACTGATTGCATCCTCATTACATACAATACCAACTACATCCTGCTGTGTTATGTTATCAGAATCAGAATCAGAATGGGATTTATTCGCCATGAAAGTTTGCACAGACAAGGAATTTGCTTTGGCAGGAGTGATGCATTTATGCATTGATTGATTTACAAAAATATTTGCCTGTTTTATATATTAAATATTAGAGGAGCAAATCTTTCTCAGGTTTACATTTTCAGTGTATGGTTTGATTTATCTTATATCTATGGATAAATATGTTCATTGTATAGAGAGTGAATTCATCAGAACTGTAACAGTTTTCTGATGGGCTGTGGGACATGTTCCTTCAACATGCTTTGACATTGAAAGGGAGGAGTTTTTGACATGGGGGATGTAAAATTTGCTTCTTTGCCGCTCTCAGACAGTCTTGTACTGTGTTATACCGTGTTGGTTTTTTGCTAAGGGATTTTTGCGATGCCAACCCTATTTCTTGTGTTGTTTGTGTCCGTTAAAGCAGGTGAGAACAAGGAATGAATTATTTAAATATTTCATTATGGTTTAGCAGTAAACCTCAATAGAGTACTGTAAGTAATTTACTGCAGTAATTTTTTCATATACATACACCATAATTTGGGGTATAAGCTTTTATTTGTCATACGTGCATATTCAGATTTCATTAATAGTTATATTAATGAATTATAATATTCAGGAATTGTAATAAATGAATTATGGTTTTTTTCCATTTTATTTCCAGTGATGACACTTGCTAGTATTATTCACTCTGATACTCTGAAGACCTTTACTTCTGGACAAACAGTTGATTTGGAGTGCCTCATCACCGAGGAACTGAACTACTACCACTGGTTCAAGTTGACCCCTGGACAAGCTCCTGTGTGCATGGTGTCTTTCTACGTCAACTCTGAAGAGCCTACACTCATGGGGGAGTTCAAAAACAACTCCAGGTACACGTTCAGGAAGATAGGAAGCAGGTTGACTATGGCCATCTCTAAAGCTGGGATGTTGGATGCAGGAACGTATTACTGTGCTGTTCGAAATTATGATGAAATCACCTTCGGCAGTGGAGTATATCTGATGCATGAGGGTAAGTACAATGAGATCCATTTAAATATCCCAACTTGGTTTGGGATATTATCATGTAAGGATAGTAACTGTCCTTAATGTGTAATGGTGTTTAAGAGAACTTCTATAAACTGATCAATGATGGACATACTAGGACCATACTAAACCAATAGTGCTTGAGTCAATCCATCCAGAGACAGTGTATGCAGAGGAGAATTAAACATCTTCTGAACTAATTCAAATGTTCATACATTTATGTTAGGGCTCCTGCTTTAAAGCTATTTAGATTTTAATGAAATTGTTTTTAGTGTCCAACAGCAGGTCCGTTGTCCAGGAGCCAATGTCTGAATCAGTCCAACCAGGAGATTCTGTAACTCTGAACTGCACAATACACACTGAGACCTGTGCAGGAGAACACAGTGTCTATTGGTTCAGACAGGGCTCAGGAGAATCCCATCCAGGAATCCTTTACACCCATGGAGGCAGGAGTGATCAGTGTGAGAAGAGCCCTGAGGCTGGGTCTCCTACACAGAGCTGTGTCTACAACCTCCCCAAGAGGAACCTCAGCCTCTCTGATGCTGGGACTTACTACTGTGCTGTGGCCTCATGTGGGGAGATACTGTTTGGAGAGGGAACCAAGCTGAATGTTAAATTAGTTGATGAAGACCAGATGAGATTCCTGGTCCTTCTCTCCATCATGAGAACCGGAGTTCTACTGTGCTGCCTGATCATCTTTGTCACTCTCTATTTCAAGAAGAAATAGTTCCGATTTTTGAATGTATTTGGTTTTAAGATGTGTATGCCGTATGATGTTAGATATATGGTTAGATGAATGGTCAAAGGGCTTTACTAAAGTTAAATGCATACTTTCTTTCAAAAACAATGTTAGAAACTGATGAAATGTTTCCTCTTTTCAGTAGTTCTCTTCTACTTTTGATTGTTAGAGAGCATTCCAACGGATTAGCATGAATCCCAAGCATAGCAAAAGTATGTTAGTCTTGTAGGTAGAAAAGTCTTAGCTGCCGTCTAAAAACCCCATCTGAGGAGACAGCAGAGGGCCAGAACAGTAATAATTTCACTGATCTAACACACAGTGAAGGATCAAAGATGATGTAATCGACTGAGGACTTCATGTCCAAAATGTCTCAAGGCGATTAATGACGGATGTTTCTTTTAATGATAAGTTTCTCAGGGATTGTAAGAATGATGTCATTATGTTTACAATATTGGATTTTACACACATTATTTTTTTTTACACATGCCCGGGGAGGTACTACAGGTGAACAGGAACAAAAAAATCCTGTTCTTCTATCAGAATGAAACTTTACCACCTGAATATACCCCAAAATATAAGATATTGTTGTATTGTGACTTTTAGTTTTCTCCCCAATAAATGATGCAAATGACGTGTTTTCTCATTAAATATGCGCTAATTTGCATACAATGTAGAACACGGCAACTACATCATAGATGAAGTCAGAACTTTTTGGTTTGTTTTAATGGGATCAATAACTAATTGGTTAGAATTGTTTAGAGGCTTTTGTCAAAATAATGTTTTTTCAGTTAATTATGTTGAAATGCACTTGACAAGTGCTAAAACACAACATTTTCGCCTCTTTTTCTGTATATAATACCACATAAAACGAGATTGACAAAATATATTTAAAAATCCCTCTGAACATGTCTAGATATTCCAAGTACAAAGCAGTATTTAAAATTGTGTGGCTTTACCTATTATGAGCCAAGAGTTGTCTAGCTTGACATGTGTGCTAGATGCCATTTTGAGAAAATCGCTGTTAAACATTTAGAAGTGTTAGAACGGGTTCTCTCTATCACTCTGTGTCCCCCCCCCCTCACTGCCATGACAAAAAAGTAAATATCAATATATGATTTGGCTAGCCATATGCTTGAGAGAATACGTTTTCCAACAATATACAATTCTGTTATTTCTTAACTTGCTGAGACAAATAACAATAAAAGATGGTAACAGACCATGATTTAAGGTTTTGTTTACTTGGCGAAGGTTGTATAAAATCATAAAAATAAATTTTAAAAAAGTGTTTTTGGCAATAATTGTGGCATGTTATGAAAGTTTACTGGTTATAGAGCCAATATATCAAAAAATATCCAAATTGACAAACTGAACAATTACACCTTTATGTGTGCTAAAGTATAATTCTTAGCAACATTGATGACAAGCTCAAAATAAAAGTTCAATTACATGTTACGTTCTGATTTTTACCTCCAGCACACAAACACACAAGTCAAAAGTTGAAGGAACAGTGTGGTTTTAACTCAGCGAGGGTCATGGCAAGAGAACTGCATCCTCAACAGGAAGGAAGCAAACAAAGTACTGTTCTCAGCTGAAAATGATTCTTGGTTAAGAGTCACCAGCCTTCAGCCATTTATCCACCCACACTCATAACTAATTGTTTCCAATGTTTAGGACCAATAAATCAAGTACATTTTTTACAAATATACCATTGGTTGACCTCGCAGGTACATTCTTATTGCACCAATGCAAACATACAGGATTGTGATGTGGGAGAACATTGAATGTCTAATATACATTTTGAGAATTTTGTTCACGGAATGCATCACAGTAATTATATTCTCAAGAGTTGGTTAGACATAGTCCAGCCACCTCAATATTTCTCACTCAACATTGAGATCCTCCTTCCTGTGACCCTCTCACCAGGAAATGATGAGCTGGGTATAAGGACAGCTATGTCAGATACCAAACATTCTGTCCTTATAAGGGGATTTTTTTTGCATCTTACTAAGAGCGACTGGACATTCTACAAAGATGTGGTCTTGACAAGACCTGACATTGTCAGCTGTTGTTATTTATTGGTAAATAAAGTGAGGGTCAAAAGGTGCCTTTTAGCGAATATTGCGAGGAAAATCTCATCTACATTTACAAACGTTTAAGCAGAGTGGTTGATAACTTAAAATGTCCCTAACCAGGACCTTTCGACTGGAGTTTTGAGCTATGTGATTTACATTTAACGGTAGAGGGCCATAGACAGTGAAGGTAAAAACTCACTAACTGACACATACAGCAGAGGTTATTCGCTGCTCAATTAAATGTCAATTTTAAGAAAACCTGCTACTCCATGTTGTCATCTTGTGGCAGCGTACACCACTTGAGTTTCCAGATCCATCTTTCTTGTTTCTTTGTCCCTTCTTTCTCTTGGAGGTAAAACTTCAAAGGTGCGTAAATCAGTTCATCAGAATC